>NC_051223.1:40332615-40395115 GCF_015220715.1 Pygocentrus nattereri
CCATCTCCATGTCCACCTTCACTACATCCATAAACCTTCTCTGAGGTCCACCTCTTCTCCTTCTACCCGGCAGCTCCATCTCCAACATTCTTTGCCCAATATATCCACTATTCCTCCTCACCACATGTCCAAACCATCTCAACCTGGCCTCTCTGGCTTTATCTCCAAACTGCTCCACCTTCACCGTCCCTCTGATCTGCTCATTTCTAATCTTGTCCATCCTGGTCACTCCCAACGAAGATCTCAGCATCTTCATCTCCGCCACCTCCAGCTCAGCCTCCTGTCTTTTATTATTTATAATGTTGATGATGTTTACACTGTTTCCCGTTTCTATTCCTCGTATCCCTGCCTCCACTTCCACTCCTGCACCGTTACGTTAATTCGTGAATGAGTGATTTCATTGATGGAGCGGGTTTGTGTTTGGATCAGGTTTGGGTGTAGTTTCATTGACGAGTCGCTGCTGCCCCAGTTTTTTGTGCCCCGCCAGGGTTTCTGTGCCAGAGACACCACTGATCTCGGGTAGGTTGATAAATGCCCCAACTTGGAGGACTTTCTGTCGCCGATGATCCAGACCAGCTTCAGTCACGCCCATGAGATCATTTCAGAAGCAGCGCTGAACACCTTCAACCACACACAGAGGTGTTGGCATGTGTGTGTGTGTGTGTGAGAAAGCTCTTTGTAATAAACCCGTCCAAACTGAATATCACCTGACAGCACTGATAGGTCACATGGCACTTTTTCCTCCAGGTGTCTCCACATGTCTCCTTTGTTCTCCCTCATCAGGGCAGGAACGCAGACGTCTCTTTCTGACAGTTCCTGAGCACTTACCCCTAAAAACTCTCTCTTTTTTACTTTCTCCCCTTCACTGAAAGGTGAAAGTGACGGATAAATTGCTCCATCAGGAGGGAAACGCACGCTGGGAGCGAGGGGCTGATAGGTAAAAGCTAAAATGTTCTTTAATGACGGGGTTTAGGCGCCCCGTTCTCTCCGTCAGTCAGCACAGGTACGGAGCTGCCGGGGAAAAGTGAGGAAAATTAACCCCACACAGCAGCCCGGAGTTTCCTCCCATTCAAATCAGTACGCCTACCGCACCTTGCAGCACCGCTCTGCCATCACACTGACACCTTTTGCGGTTTCTTATCCTTTCAAATTCATTTGAAAGTCAGTGGAAGGAGTATTTGTCACAAGGACATTTAAAATAGTATAAAATGATGAAAAGTTTATGAGAGAACATAAAAGAAAAAGAAGAGAAGATGAAACTAAACTAACAGATAATACAAGTGACGCTAAAGAACAGCACGGCACGACGACTGCATTCAGTGGAGCTTGAAAGAAAATAATACAGCAATGGAAAAATAACTGGATAAAATAAAATCGTTTCATGCAGTATTTTATAAAACACCCTGTAAAAACTTTGTGTCCACACTACGACAGATTTGGACACTTTCACTCACCCTTGAATTTTTGAAGTTGAACCAATTTTTCACACTTTCTGAATAAATCTCACACAATAATGTGCAAGATGTAAACAGAGGGTTTGGTGTGAAATGGTCTACAGTGGTGGTGATGGGAACCAGACGTCCCCATGACGACAACACAGATATAGACGTTTTATTTACCATCCAGAACAGCCAGTGAGCTTAATTACTTTCTGTGAGGAGCTTTTAGAGGGACGTCTGGTTCCCATCACCACCACTGTGAGCAGTTCTGACTCGGGAAGTTTCTGTAGAACAGAGCGTTTCACACCGAGCCGCTCAGAACCGCTCAGAACCACTCTGTTTACGTCTTAACCGTTTAATTATGCAGATTTTTTAAAAAATAGCTCAAGTTGCTACTTAAATCATTCAGATACAGCAAACACCCTCATGCTGTGACATCACAACCATGGTTGATGCTCTAGAGAGTTCAGAAAAACTGGTTGAGCTGTTTTCACGGCCAAAAAACAGGCCTGGAGCTCTTCTGGACCGACATAATTAAGACGTTTGTTTTAGGGTTCAAATAACAATAATAAATTGATAATTCAGTTGATTTTTTTTTTTTTTAATAAAAAGCCAAAAACTTCTCAAAACTCTCATAAAACAGCGTCTCAGTCATCAGGCAGTGAATTCAGAACCAGTTCATGTAGGAACTTTCTGTGAGGAGCTTTTAGAGGGACGTCTGGTTCCCATCACCACCACTGGGAACGGTTCTGACTGTATGTTTATCTAGAACAGAGCGTTTCACACCAAACCGCTCTGAACTGCTCTGATTACATCTTAACCAGTTAATTATGCAGAGATTAAACGCTTCCACTCAAATCAGGGCCTGACATTGCTGGTCTGCAGGTAGTTACTAGGGAAATTATGACTTGTGTCCTTTACTACACGCAGCACTAACATCATTACAAGGCCACAGCCGTTCAGGCGTGTAACTCAGCGCTCTGTTGGTAAACTCAGACTCGGTCTTGGAGCGGCTGTGGCATTGTTTTGGCAGAAGAGCTTCAGATGGTGTCAGATCAGGGACACCGCAGGCAGGGGTGTTGAAGCTAATGACACGGAGGGGCTGTCTCAGCAGCGTTTGGCTTCACCGTCTGCTATAGGGAGCGTCTGACTCCTCCACACCTGAGCATGGCTCTCTTTCTGCTCCTAATCCTGATGGAAGCTTCCCGGCAGGTAATCCCTAATCTGGGTGGCGAGGCGCTGCTACACCATTCACCCTGAGAGATGGAGGCGAGACCAGTCACCCGTCTGACACTAATCTCCTTTCACACACCGCTCAGCCTGCAGACACACTCGAGCGGAGGAACCCCCACAGAGGCGTTAGCGTGTGTAATTGAGCGCATTACAGTCGTGTGCCAGAGTGAGATGGTTGATTACTCCACGTAAAAGCTCTGGACCGCAGTTCTGCAGTGTCCATAACAGGGCCTCGAACTTGAACCCTAAGCTAAACATTACCTGCATGATTCCAGATGAATTTTAACTGGTGAAAATTTTATTATTCAACATTTTATTATTGTGATCAATTATATCTCAAATGGCTTTCATTGAGCGTACTGAGGACATCGCCCACTTAAAGAACACTGGCCAGTTATATGTTTCATTACAAAGACTGGAAAAATTGGGCCTGTTAAATTGGATTTAAAGCTGTAAAATATAATAAATAAAGTTATTATTGTTATTACTACTACTGCTGCTACTACTGCTACTACTGCTGCCACTGCTGCTACTACTACTACTACTACTAATAATAATAATAATAATAATAAGTAATGGCAGTAGTAGTGGTAGCAGTGATGGCAGTAGTAGTGGTAGTGGCAGTAGTAGTGGTAGTGGTAGTAGTAGTAGTAGTAGTAGTGGTGGTAGTACTAGTAGTAGCAGCACTAGTGGCAGTAGTAGTGGTAGTGGTGGTAGTAGTAGTAGCAGTAGTAGTGGCAGTAGTAGTAGTAGTAGTGGTGGTAGTAGTAGCAGCAGCAGTGGCAGTAGTAGTGGTGGTAGTAGTAGTAGCAGCAGTAGTAGTAGTAGTAGAGGTAGTAGTAGTGATAGCAGTAGTGGTAGTAGTAGTAGTAGTAGAGTAGTAGTAGTGGCGGTAGCAGCAGCAGTGGCAGTAGTAGTGATAGTGGTGGTAGTAGTAGTAGTAGTGGCAGTAGTAGTAGCAGTAGCAGCAGTAGTGGCAGTAGTAGTGGCAGTAGTAGTGGTAGTGGTGGTAGTAGTAGTAGCAGTAGTAGTAGTAGAGGTAGTAGTAGTGATAGCAGTAGTGGCAGTAGCAGCAGCAGTGGTAGTGGTGGTAGTAGTAGTAGCAGTAGCAGCAGCAGTGGCAGTAGTAGTAGTAGTAATTGTAGTAGTAGTAGTAGTAGCAGTAGCAGCAGCAGTAGCAGCAGTAGTGGCAGTAGTAGTAGTAGCAGCAGTAGTGGCAGTAGTAGTAGTAGTAGTGGCGGTAGTGGCAGTAGTAGTGGTAGTGGTGGTAGTAGTAGTAGTAGTGGCGGTAGTAGTAGTAGTAGTAGTAGTAGTAGTAGTAGTAGTAGCAGCAGTAGTGGCAGTAGTGGCAGTGGTGGCAGTAGTAGTGGTAGTGGTGGTAGTAGTAGTGATAGCAGTAGTGGCAGTAGTAGTGGTAGTGGTGGTAGTAGTAGTAGTAGTAGTAGTAGTAGTAGTAGTAGTAGTAGCAGCAGTAGTGGCGGTAGTGGCAGTAATGGCAGTAGTAGTGGTAGTAGAAGATTAGTGTTGTAGTACACTTTAAAAGGTCTTTTTAAGGGTTCCTTAGTAAATAAAATGGTTCTATATAGAACCATGAACACTCACAGAACCCTCTGCATGCCTACTGTATTGGGTTCTATATAGAACCTTTTTGATAAGTGTGGTAACACTTTACTGTAGGGTGCTGTTCATAACGCTACAACGCTATCTCTCTTGGTAAACCAGTCTTTTAATAGAAGGTCATTAATTAGTGACGCTGACGTCTATTAAAATGATCAGAAGCACAAAACACTGAAGGTAAACAGTTTCCATCAGGGAGAACCGAGTGGCTCTGAAATCACTTTTTACACACAAGCAAAGTTTCAGTTTCAGATTTATTTACAACTTAGTTCCAAGTTTAAGTTGAATAAAAACTGGCTTTAAACTCAGGATCACAGATGAGCTCCTTTACTATGTTGATCTGTAGCCTCTGTTCATAAACATAAACCAGCCCAAACTCATTTACTATAAAATGAAATGGTGTTTGTAGAAATTCAGAAAAAAGCCGCGTCAGTCTCGACTGCATATGTGGACATATTTCTATATTGAGCTCTATTTACACAAAGTTAGGTTAGTTCATCATTTATGTTGAACAGACTCTCCCAAAGTTTTACGCTGCTGCGCTGACGTTGAACCGCGTGCTGCACTGGGTCGGTATGACCAACAGGTCAAAACCAGCTCTAAACAAAGTGACCGCTGGGCCCTGATTGGTGCTCTGGCTTTGCGCTTCTTTCGTTTTGACATGTTACGTTTTTATACACACAGAAACCAAAAGGAACGACAGATTTCTCAAAATGTAGGAGGAAAAAGTCGATATTAGACTCTGAAATGTAGTGGAGTGAAAGGAGAAAGTCGCCCAGAACGGAGAAACTTCAGTACAGATACACCAAAAATACTAAAGTACAGAAACCAATTACATTTACTCAGATACTCAGTTACTCAGGTACTCAGTTACTGTCCACCACTGATTAGAAGTCAGGCACTCCCTGCATGATTTTGGCCCAGCCTGGTTTGGGTCATTACTACCACCACCACCTCTTCTTACCAGGAATGTGGCATGTCCCCAGAACCACTTTGCATGGCCACACCTCCCCGAGATCCTCACTGCAACATGGCCTGCAACCATATCATAATCACAGAATTGACATTATTAAAATGGAAGAGAAAGGAAGGAAAAATGAAAGAAAAAATGAAACAAAGAAAGGAAGGAAGGAAGAAAGTAAGAGGATGAAAGGAAGATAGGAATGAAAAAAGGATGGATGACAAGAAGAAGAAAAGGACTGAAGAAAAAGAGAAAAAAATGAAGGAAGCAAAAAGGAAAGAAAAAAAGACACAAAGAAAAAGAGAAAGAAAGAAGCCTGGGTAAAAAAAGTCTCATTAAAAGTCTCATTAATCTCACTAAAATGATCTATGAAGTTGTGCTTAAAGTATCTAATCTCAATTTTTTGTAAAACTCATATCTAATAAAATCTGTTACTTCGATAATCTGCTAATAAAAATCTCTTGGTGCTGAAGCTTTAAGAGTTCCTTTCACTGGAACTAAGGGGCCGAGCCCAACTCCTGAAAAACACCCCCACACCATGATCCCCCCTCCACCAAACTTTACACTCACAATGCAGTCAGACAAGTACCGTCTCCTGGCAACCGCCAAACCCAGACTCGTCCATCGGATTTCCAGACGGAGAACCGTGATTGGTCACTCCAGAGAACACGTCTCCACTGCTCTAGAGTCCAGTGGCGGCGCTTTACTCCACTGCATTCCACGCTTTGCATTGCGCTTGGTGATGTAAGGCTTGGATGCAGCTGCTCGGCCATGGAAACCCATTCCATGAAGCTCTCTACGCTGTTCTTGAGCTGATCTGAAGGCCACATGAAGTTTGGAGGTCTGTAGTGATTGACTCTGCAGAAAGTCGGTGACCTCTGCACACTATGCCCCTCAGCATCCGCTGACCGCTCTGTCATTTTACGTGGCCGACCACTTCGTGGCTGAGCTGCTGTCGTTCCCAATCGCTTCCATTTTGTTATAATCCCACTGACAGTTGACTGTGGAATATTTAGTAGTGAAGAAATTTCACGACTGGACTTGCTGCACAGGTGGCGTCCGATCACGGCACCACGCTGGAATTCACTGAGCTCCTGAGAGCGACCCATTCTTTCACTAATGTCTGTAGAAGCAGTCTGCAGGCCGAGGGGCTCGGCTTTATACACCTGTGGCCACGGAAGTGACTGGAACACCTGAATTCAGTGATTTGGATGGGGGAGTGAATACTTTTGGAAATAGTGTTTGAAACGATTAGGTTTGTGTTCACACAGCTTTGAAAACATCTGATCTGAGTTACACTAAGGCAAAAAAAATTGGACTTGCGCCACTGTGTAATGTGAACGTAGCCCAAGTTTATTATGTCTATAATGTCTATTATGTCATGTTTATTACGCCTATTTATTTATGTCTTTGTGTGAATGGAGGATCAGCAAAGTAAGAATTTCATCGTATGGTGTAACTCAGTCATTTTAAGTAAGATTGTTTTTTCAGCGTGTTTTAAGTTAAGGTAAATATTTAAATGTGTTATTCACTAATTCTATTGAACTAAAAGACAGTTTAGTGTGGCTTCTTGTGCTTTTTTCATATTTTTATTTTGATAAATGTATTGAGTTAAAACAGCTTCAATGGTCCTTAATATGCAGTCATTTTAATATCAACAAAACAAATGTAATTAGTACAATTCACTCAATTTACATAAATGTAAATAAGTCATTGAACTTAAAATATTTCAGGTAATCGGTTTCCTCAAGAACCACTTGAGTTGGCTTAACTCACCAGGTCTTAGTGTAGTTTAATATATAGTTTTGGGTGCAAACTACATTATCAGCATAACAGCAAGTGAGAAGTAGAATATTTTAAATTTGACCACAAATTTGAACACCAAATTCAGTCTGTCCAACTTTTGCTTCATTGACGGCAGCTGGACTCGAACCCATCTGAGAGTCTGAATACAAGCTTCCAAGGGAGGAATGAGACCCAAGATCTGGGGCCGGATTCATGAAGGTGAATTAACAAAGAAAAGTTCAAAGAAACAACTTCACAACGGAATTCTCTTATTTTCTTTTATGAATAATTCCAAGAAAGTGTTATCCCTGAAAATATGTTCTTAAATGCTTTCTTAATCTTAGGACAGACTCGCACTCATCTCAGGCCGAGGTGACGAGGCGAACATCTAAACTCGAGCAGTTTATCTACTTCTGTACGTCCTCATCTCTCGCTTTCCGCCGTCAGCCCACAGTTACTGTATATTTACAGGAGGATTTTTTCCTGTTGGCCGTTTCTTCCACCATCACGTCTTGTTTGCAATTTTTTTTAAGGTTTTCGCTCCATGTTGCTCCTCTGGGCAAATAAAACTAAAACAAATAACAGTTAATACAAACCTAAAAATATATATCATCATTTATGGTACGGGGTAAAAAGCAACGTAGCTGACATAAGAAAACGGTGTCGATTTTCTTACGAGAATTTGAGAATTTAAGAGAAGTTTTTGGAAAATTGCATTTAAAAATATTCATCTGAGCTTCTTGGTGTTCGTCTTGGGGACCTTCGCAGGTTTTTTCCGGCCATTTTTCTACAAAAGGCCTTAAATTTGACAGAATTTTAAGTGCCATTCAAGTGAGATTATTGTTATAACATTTCTTAGTTTTATTTTTTTCCAGTTCTAAAATCCTGATGATTTGGAGAGCAAAATGAAAGTTCCAGCGTGGTCTCAGACGTTCAGACCCCGCCGTATGTTGTAGGGTAAAAGTGGCTCGTCTCAGCTGGCTTTTCTTAAGTAAATGAAAGGTAGAATCAAGTTTAAAAAAAAAAAAATTCATGACGTCTACAAGCAGCAATTTACACACCAAGTTACCCGATACCTGGTTTGTGACTTCTGCAATAAAACCTCGAGGAAACTTTTTCCCGTCTGGCGTTTCTCCATGGCTTCAAAAAGTCAGCCACAGTTTGCCTTCAAGCAGCACTTAATGTTCCCAAACATTGATTCCTCGTGATCCCCCATAAGACTATTAGTGGAAGGGATGGATCTCTCAGGGTAATCAGCAGTTTCCAGAAACTTCTTAAGACAAAAATATGGCAGCTGTCAGGAAGAAAAGCGTCGTCTGGGACAGACTTTGGTTCCTGGGAGTCAGATCCACCTAGCATGGCCATCAGTCCGTAATCCTCAGGCCTGATTAGCATCCTGAGGTTCGGAGGGCCGCAGCTTTGGCTAATTAATGAGACACGCTGAAAAAGAGGCGTCGCTGGAAAAGCTTCCGGAGTTCTGCTGTTCCTCACACATCATGCCACACCTTTCACACACACTTTAGCAGTTCTGAGAGTTGAGCGCCATCAGCACGGGTCTGATCGGGCTAACGCTGCCAGAGAAATCACAACCATGGCGCTAAAAAGGAGCCGTGGGGAAGATAAAGAGGCGTTCTGCTTAGACAAATCATGAAAGGTGGCACCATCAAGGACGTCAGCCGTTAACACCCCCCCCCTTCTGATGGTGGAAGTGCACCTGATGTTAAATACCTGAGTGCTATGTATTAGCTGTAATGTTCCCTGACTGCTGTTTTCCAGTCTGTCTGGAATTTCTCAGCGAGCGAGACGTCCTGCCATTCGGACTGAAAGATTCTCCGAGCTTCACTCTCACGTTCACAGACCCAAACGCCCATCAGCAGGAACATTAGCGCGCCATCAGACCCATCAGAGCTACTCTGCCTTCCCCACGAAGACAGGACGGCTCACTCCGCCGCGCCACTCCACGTCATGTTCTATTGAGGATCAGCCGCCGCCTGCCAACCCCAGCTTTCGTTTTCTGAACTGAAGCGGCGGAAGGAGTCGAGAGCCGCTCTCACGCACAGTCACCCTGTCTCGCGCTGTTCTGGCCCCGTCCCTCTACATCTCATCAGTCACAAACTTTGCCTTACACCTACTCACAAGCCCTGCTTCACATAGCTGAACCCTCTTCCTCCGGAAAACTGCTGCGAGGTGATCTGTACGGTATAAAACACTGCGATAGTCCAGTAAATCCAGTTTTCCCCTCAGACTCTAGTCCACCAGCCAAGACATTGGCATGTTTTGATGATCAAAGCTTTCTTGAACAAAGGTACCGCCTTCAAGGTGCCTGGTGCGATGCGCTTCTGTTAACGTCTATAGATACTGTACACTGTTAGAAATAAAGGAACATTTTCCCTTCATCAAGGTACAAACAGTGTAGATGTTCCCTCAGAGGTTCTACAGCGGTTCTAAGGTCTGATTGTGGAGCTTAAATCAGTTCCTCCAGGTGAAAAGTTGGTATTTGTTCCTTTTCATAACCGAATGATTTAAAACAGAGCAGTAGAGTAAAAGCCTGGAGGCGAGGCGAGGCAGGGTGTGTGGAGTCAGTCCAGCTTAGAACAGATCATTTCAGTGGATTATGGTTCAGTTATGCTCCCTGACTGAACTGCGGCTGCGTTCGGACATTTCTTTCCAAATCTCTTCAAACACCGAGGGGTTTGGATGAGTCTCTAATAATTCTGGTCCAGAAACATCAGCCTAAATGTTTGAGTCTCAGCAGCGTGAAACTATGACGAACGTCGAGTTGGACCGATGTAGAAGAAGAACGAATTCGGATCTGGCTGTTTAGACGGAGTCACACTGCCTCAGATCGGAATTTGGTACCACATATGAAAGCGTAGTATCACTAAAGGTTTATGGATCACATTCCTATCCGTAAACGCCGCCACTACTGTAATGTTTTCCCGCCGTCGCCGACTTCCACTGTGTCAAATACAGAAGTTTGAGTCCATAAAGCCAGCGGCCCCCTACATTCTCCACAGCAGGGATGCTGAGCTAAAACTTGCCCAGGTCCAGTTACATCAAATTTCTTGCTAATATAGATCCAGATAAACAAACCTAAATAATGTTGGTCATACAGAAGCCTTGTAAACCATGTAAACCCTTGTATCCAATTACACTGTGTGGTGTGTTAAGAATTCATGTTGAGCATAACGAGGCAAGCCGAGTCAATATAGCACCTTCCACACCCTGCGGTCATTCAACCGGCTTTACAGATGAGCAAACGTAAGATTTAACGTACAAAAGTTTAGTGGAACGGAGAGTGGAAATTAAAACGATTAAATTATTTCAAAAGAAGTTTATTAAATTGAAAAGCAAATGAAAATTTTAATTAGGATTAAAAAAAAATTATAATTTTAAAAAACAGAAGAAATGGTCCATAATTACCTTCCCTTGTTTTTAGCCATGTGCTGTTGTTTTTGTTCCCGTCCCCTTGTTATCTGCCTCACCTGTGTGTTGTCTGTAGCTCAGCCCTCTCATTAGACAGGTTTGTTCAGATCTGTGTTGCCTGTTTTGTGGCTTTCCCAGTGTTTGTTTTTCTTCATGATTAGTTGTTTGTTTTATTTCAGTTCAAGCATCTTGACTTCAAGTGTTCCTGCTTGGTTTCGTCGTTTTTGTGGATTTGTTCCTTATTGATTTCAAGAAAAACAGACGTGCGTTTCCATCCTATCCCATTCCGATTCTTCATCTCCCTCATCGTTACACTTCCATCAAATCATTTTTTCCCTTCTCCGGGAAAAGTGATCGTTTTCAAGAGTTTTGTTCGGACAGCAGCGATCAGTGAGTTGTGAAGACATTTACCTTTAAATGCTCAACTACTGTTTAGCCCAAGCCAATAAAAAAATACATACTTTTACCTTTAAATGCTCATCAGCTTTTTTTTGAAAGGGGAAAAAAATCTGTTCATAAATACAAATTGATTGATTTTTAATTTGAAGATGAAAAATGATTAAGGCCATTCTTAATGAGCTCTTCAGGCGCTTGCGCTCTCAGGAAAGGACGAGTGGTCTGGTGGGTCTTTTATGAGCTCCAGATTTATTTTAATTCCTCCTCAAAAATTCAAACTGAATTTTCTGGGCGAGTTAATTCAAAGTGATTTATATCGCAGGCGCAATTAAAACATTTGTCTTTAAACACTTTTTCATCATTGATTTCTTTTTTCATTTACTGCTCAGAACAGAAACAGCAAATCGCCTTGTAGCCTCTGTACTGATGAGCTGCTGGCGGATTAGTCGTTTACATAAACACGTAGGACTGCTGCAGAAGATTCGCTGCTACATATTCACACGTTGGTTTTATTACATGCATTAATCTTTTTTCCGAGTGTCGCTGAAATACTTTTCTGGGTGGACCACAGTGCACCAGTTGAAGACTGCAGCTCTCCCGCTTTACAGGGTTTCTCAGTGCAGATCCATTCAGCTCGCTGCACAGCGAAAGCAGGAGTAGCAGCCCTTGCAGGTCATTACTGTTAATTATAGTTAATATATTCTGAGCACGGTGCAGAATAATGAAGGCTCTTTTACAGTTCAGACACATTACAATCATTCATAGCACGCAGAGTGGCTGAGAATTGCGGTGTGAAGCCCTTTCAAATGCATCCACGTCTCCGAGCAGGGAGGTCACTGTTAAATGCCAATATAGGTGACCAGGCCTCCAGAGCTCTCCACGAAAGGTGGTTAAGGCACTGTGACCTAAATAATGGAAGGAAAACAGGCCTTTACTAGAAGCACACCAGGTGAGCTCACACTTCCCGTTGGCTGCACGATGCTCCAGTAAAAAGCTCCCTGACCAAACAACAGACCAACATAATAAAGGTCCCTTTCTGCATCGCCTCCTGATACGGAAGCGCAAAATAGTCTGTTTGCTAATAATTCACTTCTCCTTAGATGTGCGCTGGCCGATTGCCAGCGGCTGGCCCGCGTCCAGCGGCTCCGGGAGACCTACCTCCCCGAGTTCAGCTCAAATACGCGGCACCTGCTCGGGCTAATTAATCTAAAAGTCTCTGAGGCTGCAGGTTTAAAGTCCAGTGAGGCAGCGGTGGGGACCTCTGACCCTGCAGGGTGCTGTTCCTGCTGTAATCAAACACACTGATTACACTCAGCGGTTAATAAGCAGGTGTAGCTGGACATAAAGTGCTACTGTACTGATGGACAAGGTTAAGGTGAAGTGAGCGGTCACAGGGAAGAAAAGGACAGCGGAGTTCTGCGGGTTCGAAGACCGAAAACTGAGACGGGTAGACACTGATTTGAAGCGAGGTTTGGATTTATTTGATTCGAGTCCCTTAAACTACAGGGTTATTAATTCAGCCAGCAGTTATTCATCTTAAAACTTAAGGCTTATTCATGTTAAGGCTATTATTATTATTATTATTAAGCCCCCCTCCCTGCCTCTTTATAAAGTGTCCTTGGGTTTGTGAAAGGCAAATTTCAGTTATTATTATAAGGGGTCCAAGCACCAAGTGCTGAAACTCTACTGTAGCTGTTAGGATTCTTGCTCTTCTCCACTAAAACGAATCGCGCAGACCAAACCGAAAGTCTTACAGATATGAAACCTGGTCAATAGGTAGTTGTCCCTCCCACTACCCAGGCACTCGAGCTCAACCCAATTGGCCAGATGGTGGCGCTATAGCAAGGCTTTGTACATCTAGGGCCGGCGACTCTGTACCGTAGGTCAGGGATAAAGTTCTTTCTTCTCCTGATTACTTATTTCATGACCCACAAAACAGCTATTTTGCCCATATTAAAAATCTATGGAATTTAAAAGGTAATTTCATGCAAATTTCATGCAAATTTGCCACATTTTTGAGAGCGCACTAGTCCAAGTTTTTGCACAAATCTATTATCAGCGCCAATCTATTATCATTACAGGCCCAAGCAGCTAAACTTTAATAATTAGTCATTAGTAATCTCATAATTTTCATAATTAATAACTTTAGTAATTTTAACACTGCGTATCCTCTAGGCCCCACCCAAAAATGTGGGTGGAGCAACAATTAAAAAAATGATGCATATCTAACTCATAAACGCATTGAGCGATCATTACGAAACTTCATAGACGTGTACGATATGGCAGACGTAAACGCTCCTCTGAGTTTGGTGCAACTGCATCGCTAGGTGGCGCTATAACAAGCAAAAAAGTGTTACATAACCAAAGGTTGTCTGATTGACATGAAAATTGCTGTGTTGCTACAACGTGCTGTCCTGGATCAGGATCTATGAGTCTGAGGTCATATTTTAAAAAATACGGCCACCAATATTTACAATAAATTATCTACAGTCACTCAATCAGCGCCCCAGTCAATCCCTGATTGAGTCAGTGACTGAGTCAGCCAGTATAGGAGGTAGTCTGTCAGTGACTGAGTGAATCAGCCAATCTGTGTATTTCTCAGTCAGTAATTGAGTCAGTGAACCAGCCAATATGGGTCAGTTACTCAGTGATTCAATTAATGAATGTCAATCAGCAAGTTGGTCAATGACTGGATCAATCAGTGAGTCACTGAGTCAGTATACAGTAAGTCAGTCAGTCTGTGAATCAGACAGTCAATGGTTTAGTCAGTGTTGGTCAGTGATTCAGTCAGTTAGCAAGTTAGCATCTCAGTAAGGCGGTCAGTCAATCAGTCAGCAAGTTCGTCAGTGATTGGGTCAAACAGCGAGTCAGTCAGTATCTCAATAAGTCTGAATCAGTGAATCAGTCAGTGACTGTCAATCAGTCAGCAAGTTTGTCAGTGATTGGGTCAAACCACGAGTCAGTAAGTCAGTCAGTCTGTGATTCAGTCAATCAGTCAGCAAGTTAGTCAGTGATTGGGTCAAAAAGCGAGTCAGTCAGTATCTCAATAAGTCTGAATCAGTGAATCAGTCAGTAAGTTAGTCAGTGATTGGGTCAAAAAGCGAGTCAGTCAGTATCTCAATAAGTCTGAATCAGTGAATCAGTCAGTAAGTTAGTCAGTGATTGGGTCAAAAAGCGAGTCAGTCAGTATCTCAATAAGTCTGAATCAGTGAATCAGTCAGTGATTGACACAATCACTGACAAACTTGCTGACTGATTGACAAACAGTTAGCGAGTCAGTAAGGCAATCAGTACCTCAATCGGTCAGTCAGTCTGTGAATCAGTGAACGAGACAGTCAGTAAGTGAGAGTCGGTCAGTCAGTCGGTCAGTTAGGGACGTCGCCTGCTCTCGGCCCCCTGAGCAGCCTGATAAACCCGCGTGCTGGCAGTGTGTGGAGGGTCATCCATCACACACACAATAAAGGGAGTTTGTGCCTGGAGTGCTGGATTTATGGCCGCCCTTCTCCCCCCTTTCTACCCTAATAACTCACGCGCTGGGGCAGGAGCCGACAAGCACAGCCTAAAAAAAGGAACCCGCTCATCAATCAACCTCACACACATGTTACACAGTTCACACCAACCAAACGTGCTCAGTGTCTAAAACTCTCATCTGAGCCTACCAGAGAAACTCGAACCAGGCGGAGATGAGAAGACCAGAGTCATGACAGGGCAGTAATGAGCAGTGAAGACTCTGAAGACCAACCATCCACCGCTTTTACCAAGATACCTCCACGCCTGGCCCTGGTCCGACACGCTCCGGGGTGGCTATTCATCCTGTACTGGACATTAATACACTAAATTACGTCAGTTACTCTCTTATTTATTTATTTATTTACCGTTAAGGGCAAATCACACGTTGCTGTTGATGTTCCGAGTGTAAATAAGTGAACACGTCCACCACGGAGACGCTTCGAAACGCTTCAATGCTGTTACTGCTCATTTTGTGCTTTTAACAAATTTGTGGAAAAAATAAGGCATAGAATGCAGCCTGTGAAAAAGTAATGGCACACTTTGTAATTCATCTTTAGTTTTCTCAGCAAATAAACAGTAATGGTGCATTAAAATGTGCAGAGGTGCGTCTCTGTAGAGGCCGTGTTCACACACTCACGCTCTCATTAGCAACCGTTGTGTTATAATTACAATTTAACTGCTTCACTGATTATTAGTGTCACATTTCTACAAATGTCCCTTCATACATTTTTCAGCAGATATTCAAAGAGTACAGAGGGATGTCTTAACTAATAATAATAATAATAATAATAATAATAATAATAATAATAATAATGTGAAGTTATTCTGTAAACCGTCTTCATGACTTAAACCCAACCATTATAACAAGGAAAGGGTGGCATAGGTGGTTCTTCTTTAGTAAGAGACATGGTTCTATTTATATATATATATATATATATATGTATGTATATGTTTTGCTTAGAACTATTTGCATACATCAATGATCCTAAATGGTTCCATGAAGCACCAAAAAGGGTTCTTCTATTCTGACAAGCTCAACAGAAGGACCAGTTCTGGTGCGACATAGAACCATTTTATCTCGCAGAGAACCATTTAAACATGCAAATGGTTCTGTATAGGACTCTTTACTAAAGAACTGCTTTCTTTAAAAATATATATTTTTTTTTTATTATTTATTTATTTCCCCCTCTTTCTCTATTTAAATCAGAAGTTCCCGAGTGACGTTTTCATTCTGCTGAGGTTTTTTTTACGTTATGGAAAATATGTAAACCCTCTCTACGCTAAAGTAGGTGAATAAATTAAAAAATGATAAAATAAATAAATAAATAAATGCCACGTCACTCAGTCGTTATTTTTAACTACACTGCTCTGAAAATCTTCTTGACGCAATAAATGCTTGTTTTTTTTTTGTTGTTGTTTTTTTTTTTTGTTTTTTTTTTTATTTTATAAACGCACTTTGCCACGTCATCCGCTCCCGCGTTCTGATTGGACGGCGGCGGCGCTTTAATCCCGGAGCTCCTGCGGACGCTGGCAGAGCAGCCGCGGCGCAGAGAGGGTCCGGAGGGTCCGGTTTCAGGATGGGAAGCGCTTTTCTCCCCGCTGTGTAACTCCAGCCCCAGAGAACGTCGTCCTAAAAATAAGAATAACGTTTTTAAAAGTTGTTGAGCTCCGTTTTTCAGACTTACGTTAACGCGAAATATTTTATTTTATTATATTTTATTCTTTTTTCCATGGCTGCGGGGTCATGCTCGCCCTGCCTGCGGACTCTGCTGCTCTGGGTCTCTGCTCGGCGAGCTCGGTGTGGAAGGTCGGTCTAGAGGAGGTCCGGAAAGCCCAGAAACAGCTCTCAGCTCCGGGGCATCCAGACAGGCAGCGGCACCGTTTACCCATCCGGCTGATCAGCATGCTGACTGCCCGGGGGCACGTGGGGGGGCAGCACCCGGACTACCTGCACCCCCTGTCCTCCACTCCCACCAGCCCTATAGAGGTACGTGGGCTCCGTTTGCTTGCTCGTCCAGACGAAGATCATTTTATATATAATTCAGGACTAAAAGCTGAAAAACGCAGTCAAAAGAGTTAAAAGGGAAACTCCACCGACTTTTCAAATTTTCTCTAATTAACTGGTTAAGATGGAAACAGGGCGGTTTGGTGTGAAACGCTCTGTTCTAGATAAACTTGGAGTCAGAGCCGCTCACAGTGGTGGTGATAGGAACCAGACGTCCCCCTCTAAAAGCTCCTCTCAGAAGGTTCCTACATGAAAAGGTTCTGGATTCACTGCCTGATGACTGAGACGCAGTTGTACGGTAGTTCTGAGATCAGGTTTTGTCCTAAAATATTTAAGACATTCATGGTGGAGGGATACATGTAGGCTAGTGTGTTGTGAGACAGTATAGTCCCCAATGAAAGCTCATTATTCCAGATTTTCCACTATTTTCCATCATCAACAGGCCATATAAGCTCAGAAGACTCGTGTAGGTTCTCTGGAGGTTCTGGATGGTAAATAAATTGTCTATATCTGTGTTGTAGTCATGGCGACGGCTGGTTCCCTTCACCACCACTGTAAAGACGTCTGAACCATTTCACACCAAACCCTCTGAACCTCTGATTACACCTTAGTCACTGAGTTAAGGAGAAATTTCAGAGGAAAAATCATCATCATAATAATAATAATAATAATAATAATAATAAATAGGCATGTTGACTTCATCTGTCCAGCAGCTAGCAAAGATGGTGCTTTGAAGGTTCTTCTCTATATACAGAACCATTTCATGCTTAAATGGTTCTTCAGAATGATGGAGAATGTGCTGTATATGGTTCTGCGTGGCACCAAAAAGCGTCAATGCCAGTTTGATAGAACTCACGGTTCCACACAGAACCATTGCCTTTACTAAAGGGACCATCTTCTGTTAGGAGTGTAGGTGTTTGAAGTAAACAGTTAAATTAGTGAAAGCCTTGGTTCTATTTTATCCCTCAACCTGATATAAACTGCACTAAAATGATCTTTTTGACTAAAAATCTCCACTGGGAACTGAGAAGCTGGTGTGGGTTCCGTTCAGGGTGCGTTCGGCTAATGGTTAAAGTGGGACACCTTCTGGCAGACACCAGAATAGTCCATAGAAACTCTCCACCTGCAGCTACAGAAACGGGCTTGGTTTAAAGTGTTTCTATGCTGAAATATACTGGATCTGGTTTTTAACCAAGTAAAATCTCTTTACCCAACTGAGGCTTAAACCTGAGCTAAACCTCAGCGCAGTTTTTGTGGCTGAGGACTAAACCTGTTTTCAGATTAACCTGCTGTGGTGTTTCACCACCACGTTTCTGTCTGTGAGCAGCCCCTAAGCTGTAGGCCGCGCCTTCTAAACGTGCCTAAAAATCTCTCTTGTTTTCACAGCTGGACGCCAAAAAGAGCCCACTGGCCCTTCTGGCGCAGACCTGTTCTCAGATCGGGAAGCCGGACCCTCCGTCCTCGTCTAAGCTCCAGAACCAGTCCAAGGAGTCCAAATCTACACCGCTGAAGATCAGCGACATCGGGGCCGAAGACAAATCCAGTTTTAAGCCCTACTCAAAATCACCAGAGAAGAGAGGTTCGCCTTCAAGTGGAGAGAAATGTGGTTTTCGGGTGCCGAGCGCCCCCTGCAGGCCGTTTACTCCAGGGACAAGCAGCCCAAGCTTGTGCAACCCTTCATCCCCTCAAGCGACGGACTCTAAAGCAGGAGATAAAGAGGAGAAAAAGGAGGTGGAGGGTAATAAACCCTCTCCCTGCGAGGGGTCTGGGACAGTGAGCTTGAGCAGCAGTTCAGAGGTGAACGGTGAGGCGAGCCAACAGCAGGAAACACCCAAACCTGCCACGTCCGACGCCACCGCTGTTTCTTCGCCACCATCCACTCTTGGATCAGGGCTCGTGGCCCCGGTTTCACCCTACCGGCCGGGCCATACCGTTTTCCCTCTGGCCCAGGCTGGAGTATCGTACCCCGGGGGCTTGGCCGGGGCATATGCTAGCTACCCTCCGCACTTCTTGTCCCATGGAGTGACCTTGGACCCAACCAAGCCTAGCAGTCAGTTGATGAGCGCACATCTGGCTGCCGCCAGCTCTCTAAGCAGCAAGACCGGGACGAGTCCACTGGCTGGAGCTTCTCCACCATCCATCATCTCGGCCGGTCTGTGCCGAGACCCGTATTGCTTTAGCTATCACTGCGCGAGCCATCTGCCGGGTGCTGCAAGCGCTGGCGGCTCCCACGACTCCACTGCTGCTCTGAAATACCCTCTGCTTTATCCCTCTCATCCACTACACGGCATCCCTTCTTCCGCCGCCGTACCCGGTCACCCGCTATACCCGTACAGCTTTATGCTCCCCAACGACCCTCAGCCACACGTCTGTAACTGGGTTTCGGCGAACGGACCCTGCGACAAGCGCTTCTCCTCGTCGGAGGAGCTGCTGAGCCACCTGCGGACTCACACCGCTTTCCTCGGCATGGAAAAATCGTTAGCGGGATATCCAGGGTCCCCCTCGTTAGCTGCCGCCATGGCCTGTCATATGCACATACCCCCGACAGGGGGTCCAGCGGGGGCGTTGGCACTCAGGACCCCACATCACGCGCTGGGACTTGGCCGCTATCATCCTTATTCCAAAAGCCCCCTTCCAGCTCCTGGAGCCACGGGGCCTTATTATGCCCCCTATGGACTGTACGGACAAAGACTGACCACGGCGCCTGGCCTGAGCTACCAGTAAACACTCAGATTTCTTTTCTATGCTGCGCTGTCCATCTCAGGACCGGATCTAAGTTATTTACATTAGCTCAAAGTGAGAAAATGAGGAAAAGGAGAAAAATGGCTTTTCAGACGGGCTCCAAGTGCTTTATATGAATGAAACGTAAAGTGATCAACAGGGACTGGTGTAGGTTTGGACCCAGACGCCTCCTGGCCTACAGTCCCTGTGAAAATTCATCTTCAGAAATTAAAACAAACAAACAAACCCGGAGCGTCTGCGTCTGATTGAGAGGGATTTGTACTGTGGAACTCAGGGAAAATGTCTTTGGCCATTAAAATTCTCATGTATTCTGTTTTACTCATGATGATATTAAAAGGGAGAGTTGATGACTAAACTGCAGTGGACTGTAATATCTGGTTTTATATACAATCTCTATATGAATATTCATCTTAACTGAGATCCCATTTCAAACCATGAGGAATGTGAAGTTACGTGTGGCAGAACATATAATAACCCTTAGAACAGTGTTTTGGTAACAGAACCTCTAATGCAACAAACACCTGATCAGGCAGACATTCATTGTCCATTTTATCAGCCCCCTTTTACCCTGTTCTTCAGTGGTCAGGACCCCCCTGGACCCTCACAGAGCAGGTACTGTTTGGGTGGTGGGTCATTCTCAGCACTGCAGTAACACTGATGTGGTGGTGGTGTGTTAGTGTGTGTTGTGCTGGTCTGAGTGGATCAGACACAGCAGTGCTGCTGGACTGTTTAAGCCCCTCAGTGTCTCTGCTGGACTGAGAATAGTCCACCAACCAAAAATATCCAGCCAAATGAGACCTGTGGGCAGCGTCCTGTGGGCAGCGTCCTGTGACCACTGATGAAGGACTAGAGGATGACCAACACAAACTGTGCAGCAGCAGATGAGCTGTCGTCTCTGACTTTACATCTACAAGGTGGACCGACGAGGTAGGAGTGTCTAATAGAGTGGACAGTGAGTGGACACAGCGTTTAAAAACTTCAGCAGCCCTGCTGTGTCTGATCCACTCATACCGGCACAACACACACTAACACACCACCACCACGTCAGTGTTACTGCAGTGCTGAGAATGACCCACCACCCAAACAGTACCTGCTCTGTGAGGGTCCATGGGGGTCCTGACCACTGAAGAACAGGGTAACAGAGTATCAGAGAAACAGATGGACTACAGTCTGTAACTGTAGAACTACAGAGTGCAGCTATACGGTCAGTGGAGCTGATCAGATGTATTGACTACAAGATATTTTTCTCTTCTTGTGAACATTCGGCTGTAACAGGAACATTTGAGTGTAACTGGGTCGTTTGAGAAAATGGTTTATCCGCTTATTTGAGTGATTTAACTGATTTCATATCCGTGTCACTCCAGCATCAGTCACTCTGACCTTGCCCCCTTCAGATCTGAGGCTACGTCTATGAGCTGAATGAACGAGGGACATTTCAAGCTTTGTCCAAAACCGAGGCCAAACACAGAAACGAGTAACTACAAGGCGTCTAACTCACTGTTTGGTAAGTGTTTAGAACATCAAGCCAGAAGCAACCAAAAGGAGGTGGTTTTCAGTTGAATAAAGTGAACCTACTTGCTGTGAAACATGGAGCTCATTGAAAGTGCAGGGACGATGAGGATGAGGATGAGGATGATGATGCACGGCCTTGAGTGTTCTTTTGCTTTTCTACACCAGCTCTGCAAAACATTAAAAATAAAATAAATGAGGCCAGAATATTATTATATTATTATATTATTATATCAGACGTGCCTTAATATTTGCAGCTCCTTCCGTCATAAAAGTAGCAACAGAGCAGTTGGTTTTCAATCGGCCGTCCGCTGGAAATTCGACTTTCTCTCCAGTTTCTCAGGGAATAAAAAGTCCAAAAGTTATTTTAGTGATAATTCTCTCACTCCTGAAAGTCAGAGGACGAACGAAAACCTGTTGAGAACGTGGAAGCTTTCAAACCAACAGGCGGTCCAGACCAGCATTTACCCAGTATGCACATGTCCAACAGCACAGCAGAGGCCTGTTCACACGTTCCCACCTCAGATTTATTACTCTGGCTTCTCAGTTGGTCTTTAATAGGAAATCCAAGTGGACGGGTCAGTGTTCCATGTATTAATTTTAATATTTACATTTATATCCACTGTGCTCACTTAGAACCATCCTAAAACAGCGTCTCAGCCATCAGGCAGTGAATTCAGAACCAGCTCATGTAGGAACTTTCTGTGAGGAGCTTTTAGAGGGACGTCTGGTTCCCATCACCACCACTGGGAACAGCTCTGACTGTAAGTTTATCTAGAACGGAGCGTTTCACACCAAACCGGCCTGAACGAGTCTGAGTACATCACGATAATTTATTACCCTGATAGAAAGAGGACAGTGGGCCTCGGTCGGCCCCCTGATGGCAAAGCTGACGGTCCGCTGGCAGTTAAGCCAGAGTATTACACAAAATTCCTCCTAGCGTCGCTCCTTTTCCGCTCACAATCCAATTTACTCTTCGTATCAGGCCTAGTCATCATTTCTTTCTCTCGGTTGTTTGTCTCTCTCATTTGCCAGTTTATTTTCTAAAATAAAAGTCTGTGCGCATTTAAATCTGTTTGAGGAGATTAAAAACTAGTTAGCACCTGTATGCAAGGCAGTAATCTGGGTGGTCCGAGGGGGGACCAGCAGTGGGGCTGACCTTATCAAGCCAGTGGACAGATACATGCTCGCTATCTGGGAAGCGAGAAACTGAAAAAGGGGTTGCGTTCCCATTAAAACAGACACAGGGGTGTTAAACCCCCCCCACCCCCACCCCCATGTGTATTTACACTCGCAATTTACACACGCCCTTATTTCACCCCTGCATTTAACCCATCAGGGCAGTGAAACACCACATACACACTAGTGAGCACACTTGCCCGGAGCAGTGGGCAGCCCTGTCCACAGCGCCCAGGGAGCAGTTGGGGGTCAGGCGTCTTGCTCAAGGACACCTCAGTCATGTACTAGTCAGTCATGTACTAGTTAGTTAGGCTCTGGGGATCGAACTGGCGACCTTCCGGTCACGGGGCTGGTTCCCGAACCTCCAGCCCACGACTGCCCCCAGGAGTAAATCCACCCCTCTCAGCGCAGAAATCTCTGATAAGTCACGACAGAGGCCACTAAACAGGCTCGTCCTCTTGATCCAGCCAAAAGGCCAAGGAGCGTTTGTGGTTTCTGACTGTATGAATCACTGATATCCATAAACATGGACTAAAGTCCATAACCACAGCTAAAGCAGCAGTAACATCAACAGGCCTAAATTCTGTCTCGTCGTTTTTATAGACAGACATGAGATTTCACAGTGTGTGTCTGATATCTGTGAATATGTCTGTGTGTGGCTCCATCTGCTGGTTAAAGTGTGTCATTACACACTGCCTGCATTCAGCTGCCTCAGCAGAATTTTCATGTTTATGTGGTTTCTGACACTGTGACTCCCTGTTGCCTATAATCAAGTCTATTAGAGACACCGAACACCTCCACACTGTTTGAGGCGAGTGTGTGATTTAAGCCTGTGGTTGGGATCATGCTCATTATTGGGTCATTAGTTTCCATCACTTGTTAGCTACATGAGCCTCGTAGCTCTTGAGCTAAAAGTAAAGAAGCAAACTTCAGACATCAAACATCTCAGCTGATCGACTTCACTTAACACAAGCTAGATTTTTTCAAGAAACCATCATTTTAATATAAGCTATTATGCTGCCAATGTAGTAGTTATGTAGGTTTTATTCAGTTCAAAGTCATGTGTGTCTTGCTGGCACCAAGAGAGCGCAACTAAAGAGAGACTATAAGTAGGAGAAACTCCCCAAGAGCATGAAGAAGAGCCACCGAGAGGAACCAAGACTCAAATCTCCCTCACTGTCCACTCTATTAGACACTCCTACCTTGTTGGTCCACCTTGTAGATGTAAAGTCAGAGACGACAGCTCATCTGCTGCTGCACAGTTTGTGTTGGTCATCCTCTGGTCCTTCATCAGTGGTCACAGGACGCTGCCCACAGGACGCTGCTCACAGGACGCTGCCGACTGGATATTTTTGGTTGGTGGACTATTCTCAGTCCAGCAGCGACACTGAGGTGTTTAAAAACTCCAGCAGCACTGCTGTGTCTGATCCGCTCGTACCAGCACAACACACACTAACACACCACCACCACGTCAGTGTTACTGCAGTGCTGAGAATGACCCACCACCCAAACAGTACCTGCTCTGTGAGGGTCCATGGGGGTCCTGACCACTGAAGAACAGGGTAACAGAGTATCAGAGAAACAGATGGACTACAGTCTGTAACTGTAGAACTACTGAGTGAAACTATACGGTCAGTGGACGATTGTAGAGCCAAGGAGGTGGTTTCATGAAAATGTTCATCACTTTATAAAAATCCATTTAAAGAACTCCGATGCAAAAGTTATTCAAGCTTGCAACGGTCCGGTAACTTAGTTTTTAAGGGATACTAATTATTGTAGTTTTGCAAGAGGAATTTTTGCCCATTCTTGATACAAAACCTCAGCTGCTCAGTCTGCGGGTGTCGTTCTCTGATCCTCCTCTTCATGACGCACCGTACACTTTCAACAGCAGACAGATCAGAATTCAGGCAGGCCAGTCAAGCACATGCACTCTGTCTATGAAGCCAGGCTGTTGTGGCACATGCAGAACGAGGCCCGGCACCGTCTTGCTGAAATAACCTCGGACTTCCTGGGAAAATTCCAAATATACTCCTCCATGTCCACCTAGGCTGCAGGCACTGATGCACCCCTATACCATGACAGATGTCGACTTATATCTTTTGTTGAATCGTCCATTTGGTTTGGCCTGGACAAGTTTCTGGATGTAGGCAACATCAATGTTCAGTCACTCCAGATTTAATGGACCCTTCCCTGGAGTCTTACTCGACGATGCAGATCGTCCCACAGATTTTCAAGAGGATTCAAATCTGGGCATTTTGTGGGTCAGTCCGGATGTGTGACGCTCCTGAATCTTCATCATGACGGTCACATTTGCAGTCCTGTGAAGGCGGGAATTGTCATGTTGGAATACAGGAATAGGACTTATGTTCTGGTAAGATGAGCAACGGGCAAAACCTGGTTGTCCAGCAGCTCAGTGTCGGCACTCTGGCTCATATTTACCGTCATCTTAACCAAAGAACCCATTTCTGCATAATTACAAACACCCCAGAACATCAGAGATCCTCCACCTTGAACCACACCTGCACACAGTCTTCATTGAGGCTTCCTGAGGTCTACAATGAACACAACGTCTAGCATCATTCACACACGGGCAGAAACCAGATTCATCTGACCAGATAACACGTTTCCCGTCATGAACAGTCCAGTTTTCGTGTCTTTGTCCACTGTAACTGGGAAACTTTATGAGCAGAAGTGAGCAAAGGCCTCGTGTGACACTCTGCTCCAGATGTTCATGGTATGCGGTTCCCTGTGGAGCGTTCTTTCAGAAACTGGTTGTGAAGAACCTGCATTGACTTATAGAAGCAATTCTTGCCTGCAAGAAAAGAGATTTTTCATTCATAAGCGGTTAAACATGCCGGCGGTCGCTGTCCATCAGTTTCATGATTCGGTCACAGTTCTGATGAGAATTTCCTGTAGGCTGGGATTTCTGCCTCTTCTAGTCGAGCCGTATGACCGTACGCTTCGATCCACCTGCAAATTCAGCAATTCAGCTCTTTCCTTCACGCTGTGGCCTTTGGTGCCCAAATGCAATCACTCCTTTTTGCCCGTCACTAACATCTGCTTTGCGACCCATTTTACAAAGACGTTCGCTGCACTGTACCACCTTTTCTCAATCTATGAATCCCGTCACACCCCCGCAGGTATTTATGGCCTGATCATCCTTGTGCAGCGCCATCTGCAGGAGCCTGAATTTACTACCACCTTAAACGTGAAATATTTTGTCTGGGGAGCTTATTAGAAGGTCAACTCACAGTTTTAAGCCATCTTAACATTTAACACCATAAATGGCCAGGGGTCACCAACAGGCCAAAGGTTTTATTACAAACTTCTACAACCTAAGAATAGCTCAGCCAGTTTGCACTGACGTCCATCATTTAAGGGGTTAAAATGTCAAATCATTTGTACGTTCAGTGAAACACAGCAGGCCTGGCTCTCCCAGCACAATCACAGCTAAACACTTCAGATGGAATTACAGAGTAAACACTGATGGAGCCCATGTGGCTGAGCGTATCTGAACCACAGGAGATTTAGGAGCTTTTAAAAAACGTGACTGTAGCCTGAGTCACCGCCAGGCCTTCACCTCAGCCAACACCTCAAACAGCTCACGCTGCACTCTTACAAAAGACGGTTCTTCAAGGGTTCTATTCAGAACCATTCTTATCTAGGACCATTTCATGCTTTGCATGGTGAAATGGTCCTATACAGCACTGAAAAAGGGTTCTATTGTTACAATCTTGGAATTGTGACGATGGCACAATCATCTTTGGTGCTGTATTGAACAATTTTCAATAAGGTTCTATATGGAACCATATAAAATACACTCTCCATTTATCTGAAAAACACTTTCATGATGATAATAACCATTTAAGCATGAAATGGTTCTAAACTTGCTGAAGAACCTTCTTTTTAAAGAGTGTGGTCTAAAGAAAATCTTCACACATTCAATCCAAACGGACTCTCTGGACCGTAGCTGGATGTGTCTTTGTATTGTGCTTAGAGGTCAAATGAAATGCAGTTGTGTAACAGCTCGTGACCTCAGTCTCCCTCTCTGCTCTCAGTCGCTGTGAAATCTGTTTATTGACTCTGTTCTTGTGCAGGGAGCTGCATTTAGAACCTGTCAGACTCAACCTTTCATCACCCAAACCTCTTCAATTACTCACCACATGTTAGCCATGTTTACATCCGACTGATGGCTCAAACGAATAGAAAACATCCCTGTAAACACTTTGTATTCTGAATGGCCTCAACTGGTCTAGACTATTCGGATTAGTTTCTACCTGACTGAACGAGGTGGGAAATCCTGTAAATAATCCGTTAAATAGAAGAATAATATCCGTGTAAACTCCTGTATCCGATTACATTCCCTATCGGAAAGTTTCAGTCCGTTCTGCATGTGCGTCGCGTCACAGTGAGAGTTTATCCCGTTCAACACGGCGGAGCAGAAACTGGTCTGCAGAGGAGACGAAGTTCATGCTCTGATCTTTAAAAGACGGCGGTGGGACGGACGTCCAGCTTATGCGTCTCAGAGCACGACGTCTTCCTCTCGGCCTTCTTTAATAAGGACGTGTGAAGGACGTTTTCCTGAGTCTGACGTCATTTTAAAGCAGTTAAAAACACAATCACTGCTCACTGCTGCTCATCTCACTCTGACTGGACTCACGGGATGCTGGTTGTCATGGTAACGTCTACGCTAAGCGGTCCTCCACACATGCGTCATTTTGGATCCGATTGCTTGTAGTGAGCATGTAAACAGACATTTTCCAGAAATTGTGAAGAACCTGCTTTGACTTCTAGAAGCAATTCTTGCCTGGAAGAAAAGTGATTTTTATTCACAAGCCGTGAAACACACGCCGGCGGTCTCGGTCCATCAGCGAGAGAGCGAGAAACACCACAGTCCTCATCATAATCGGAATGTGATCAGTCGGATTTGCAAAAATCTCTGCATGGAAACACGGACACTGGCACTACAGAACATCCAACAGGGTTTATATGAAGAGTTTCATAAACTGCTGTATGTCTATTCCTTGTTTTTTTTTTTTTTAAGAATAATACTTTGCTTGGAAACACATTAATAAAAAAATATAATAAAGATGGTATAATTCACAATATAGCTCAGATCTTTTGTTTGTGTGTGTGTGTGTGTGTGTGTGTGTGTGTGTGTGTGTGTGTGTGTCTATAATGCATTTTGCCATGAAAGCTTCTACACCCCTCTCATTAGATCAGTGTCTGGCGTGAAAGTCGGGGAATTCACTGAATTCACTCTACATTTCAGGCTAAAAGTCTTTGAAAGGCCCTTTACCTGAATAAACAACATCAAAACAAACCAATTTGGTCTTAAACATATTTATTCACATTTATGGATGTTAGGATTAGTTGTAGTAGAAGACGTATTTAATAAATAATGTATTAAATAATGCATTTGATAAAATTAGTAATGCTAATAACTACACATTAGATTGTGTACAAATGCTATGATTCTTATTATTATTAGTAGTAGTAATAATAATATTGATGGTAATAATATGAGTAGTAAATTGCATTTTCTATACTAACAGCTGTTGAGCAAATAATCAGTAAAAAGTATGAGAATGTATTGATTAAATAAACTAAATAATTAGACCTCTAGACTGTATATAAATGCAATGCATACAATATAATTGGTAGCAATAGTAGATGTTAAAAAATATCAATTATTACATTATCAAAATTAAATATTGATTAGGTTGTATATAAATGCTATGATGAGGATTAATATTAGTAGTATTAATACTAGTGGTATTAGTAGAATATAGTAGTTTATATACTAACAGTTAAGCAAATAATCAACACAAAGTACATTAATAAATTAAACTAAACTACCAGAACTCTTTAGACTGTATATAAAATACAACAATGATGACGATGACAGACGGACAGACAGACACTTTAATAAGAGTAGTTATTAATAACATTTAATATACTACTACCAATAGAAACTTAATTGTTGCAGTGGTTGATCTTTTTATCACCGGCATTATTTTATGATAACCTGATGAATTTTGCAGGATGTTCACTAGAAAAGACGGTGAAGGTTAGGGGTGTGGGGAAAAAATCGATTCCTAGATGCATCGCGATGCGGACGTGAACGATTCTGAATCAATTCGCAAACGTCAAAAATCGATTTTCTACATTTTAATTTATACCGTAATGTTAACGGAATGCAAAGGGAAGTGTGGACACTTGGAAGTGTGCAAGTGCAGGAGCCGGAAAGTCTGTGGCAGCACATAAATGCACTACTGGATGAGCGAGAAATCCGACCGGCTCCTTCTGCATTAAAGCCAGGTTAGACCAGGAGTCGCAACCCAAATGTTTGCCCTTTCAACAAAAACCAGACCAGCTTGGGAGCCACAACATTTAATGCCCAGTATGTCTCAGTGTGCGCTGATGTCCCAGTAGAGGCTAAACAATATAAACGGAAAACACGGATTCACTCCACTTTAAACTTCCTCCGGTCTCCGCCAGGAAACTTTTCCTTTCCTTACTGTAAAAGGTCTCTGATCGTTCGGCTGCTTAACAAGGCTGAAGTTTTTTCTTACTTGAATTTTCCCGTTCCACCTTAAATTCTGACTGAGGCGGTGAATGTAAATGCGGCACCATTTAAGGTGGACCGGGAAAATTCGAAAGAGAAGCTGAACTTCATCTTCGCAACTTTTTAGTGTTTGACAGTCTGTCGCTGCAGATTTAACGTTCCGGGAAGCCAACTGAGTGCTTATACATGTCGAGTCCAATCGTCTTCAAGCGTCCGTCTTAAATCTCTCTCTTTGCCTTTTCATAGCTACTAGCCAGGGAGGCCGCGTTGCCAAATGGCCTGCAGTCTCCACGTGACCAAATACGAAGTTATATAGTCAACAAAGAAAACGGGCAGGCCGGCTGTAACGTGCTGTGTGGACGTCCACTGCCACTGGGTCTTATTTCACCATAACCGCTTTTTACCGCAGATGAGTGGCAGCAGACAGCCTTCTAGTTCGCTTACCACATCACGTCCATTTGATTTATTAATAAAAGATATTGGAAGTAAATTCATTATGGATCATTACAAATACTTTGCTTTGAATCTGCCAAGTCATCACACCCTGAGAAAAAAAATCCTGTATAGAAAAAAAGATGCATTAAGATGCATCGATAATCGTTTTATAATCGCATCGAAGCTTCCGAATCGTAGTCGAGTCGAATCGAATCGAATCGTGAGGTGCCAAGAGATCCCACCCCTAGTGAAGGCGTTATAAACCGAAAGCCCCCCCAGACTGAATCCTTTAATCAGAGGAGGAACCAGCCCGAACCACAGCAGCAGCGCAGTGAGTCCCTCTCTAACTTTACTGCACATTAAACCTTCACAGCACACACCGCTGCTCTCCGGACATTTTAAGGTCGTCTCTGCAGTATCACCGCACTCCAGGGCTCAAATAAACACCACTGTAACATTTACACGGTCAGTCTGAGCAGTGTCTCGGAGTCTGGATGGAACTATTTTCATAACTTATATCGCTTTTAAGGTCTTATAAGACAGGAATGGGCTTCCTTGTCGCCAGGTACGCGTTAGATTTTTCCCGTTCAGGTGCTCGAACGTAGCTGCTGCACTTTTTAAGGTGGAACGGGAGAGGAACCCGACGGTTCGGAGTACGAAAGCCAACAATAACGCGCCTTTAATCCAGCATTCCATGTTAAAACACTCAGAAGCTGAATAATTACACGTTTTAGCTACATATCAACCGAAATTTGCGCTGTAGTGGTTTGCGCATCATTTGGATATCCGTTCCACCTTAAATGCCGCCAGAATAAGCGGCTGCACAGGTGGAACGTTAAGTTCGAACAAAAGGCCAATGTCACCGCCGCGTTCCAGCTTTGGGGTGTAAACGTGTAAATATACATTTGGTGGTTTTACAGCAAACATGCTGAGCAGGAAAACCGCTTTTATTAAACGTAAAAAACAGTTTTTTGCTGCTTTATCAGAGAAAAACAACAGCGCTAACTCAACTGGCCGGCTACATCTTGGACTGGCCCACTGAGCGGTGGGACGGGGGAGGACGTTTAGTAATAATGCAATGTGGATAAAACATTTGCGTTTGGAAGTAGTTACTCAGTGTGTGTCAACCTATTACGAATTTCAGCCGCTTCATCATTTTATAAGATGTGTTGTTTTAGGTGATAAGTGCGCGTTGTTTGCCGTGGTTGTGTAACATCCCTCCCGGGGCACCGTTGGAAACGCCGCAGCGCCGAATGGTGAATGATCACGCTGAAGGCACGAGTGAAGAGGTTCACACGCAGAGCGATCTCATGACTGCGCAGCGCGGCCTGTGTGAGCACTGACGTTAGCACGATTCAAACAGAGCAGTCTCAATACCCGTGGGCAGATTTTGAGTCACTATATTTTCCTGGAGTCTCAAAATTGTAAATTGTAGGAATTCTGAGAAGGGACTTTTAATTTGGTAGATTTTGGTTATTATGGCGTTTACAAGGGTCCGTTATTGGGCAGAATTTGGTTATTTCAGGAGAATTTTGTTATTACGGTCCACACAAAGCAGCTTTATTTTGGTAGGATTTGATCATTGTAGTCTTCACATGGGACTTTTAGTAGAATTTAGTTATTGCGGTCCCAAAAAGAGACTTTTAATTTGGTAGAATTTGGTGCTTGTGGTCCTTACAGTAGCGTAATGTGTGTAATATAAGGGAATGTGCCGCTAAACAGCTGGCGGTCACACCACTACCCGCGCGCAGTATTAGAGTTAATACGGGAATCGCGTGTCTGGTTCCTTGCCCGGTTCCAGCGGCACGACTTTACACGAGTTTGCACCAAATCAATGTCGTTTCACGGCGTTTCCAGGGAGGCCGTGATGGGCTCTGCCACACTAGGACTGGTCTTTATAACGGGTTATTACATCGGTGAGTAAAGCACTGGTCAGTGCCAAAGACTTTGATGTCTTTAAATGTTATTACAATCAGGAAGAAGTCCAAAGTCTACATTAAAAAAATTATATATATATATATATATATATATATATATATATATATATATATATATATACACACATACACACAGGATGAGTCAAATTGTGTGTACTGAGAACATACGTAACAAACACCACCTTCAACACCGCATCGTGGAGGGCTGTGACAGCATAAAAAATAAAATAAAACTGTGTCCTGTGACTTTTGACTCACCCTGTATACACACACAAACAATATACACACGCGCATATATATATATATATATATATATAATACATATACATACACACACATGTTTTATATGTATATTAGTAATTTCATCGTTCCTGCTATGTGCCTCTGAGCCAATTTTATAGTTTATGCATCCTATATGTAGGCATTATACCTGCTATTTTAAGCTTATACAACCTATTTCAAGAAGTTTATTTGTGCTGTTTAAAGTAAATGAGTGAAATGACAATTTCTTCCAAAAAAAACGCACATATTTCTATATTTCATATTGCACAAGTGTTCATTTAAATGTAGAATGAAAAATGTAAAAGGATTGAAAAAAAAGTTCGTCAACGCTTTGATAATTTCACTCAAGCACATTAACAAAGGGGAGATATTGTGAAATGTGCTTTTACATCAGTCTGATAGTGAGAACAAACTTTCCTACATCCAAGACACTTTCACTTGTGAATAGATCAGGTTTTTTTGCAGTACTGAGTGGGTAAGGAAACCGCACTACCATGTGACGTGTGGTATTTCTCAAAACTAATTAGGCTTTCGTTTCGTAAACTTCTGATCACCTGATAGAAGCTCTACACTGGGAATAAAGCCCAAGCCCTCACACTTCACTCCCTCCCCTGGCATCTAATTCGACTTCACGCTGTAAATGGCTGAGAAATATTCCTGCATGTTTACCCCTTTCATTCATTCAAATCCATTCATTCATTCATTCATTCCTTCCTTCCTTCCTCAAAAGGTAAAAGCAGAAGCAGACGGTACAGCATGAACACCTTTAAGAGCCACGTTGGATTAAAGAATGAGCCTATAATGCAGTACCTCCTCAACCACTCCATGAGGGAGCACCCAGCTCTGAAGAAGCTCCGCCTCGTAATTAACCTTTTCCTTACATCATCAGTTATTACAGATTATTTGTTGGACTTTTCAAATCCTCATTCTGCTCACAAAATTACAGAACCTCAGTAAAGTACTTACTCAATAGTTCATAGTACGTACTGAGCACTTAGTAGACACGGAATAATTCATTAGATACAGAATACTTTGTAAGAGATACTAAATACTTCATAGTAGATACCAAATACTTCATAGTAGATACCGAATACTTCACAGTAGATACTAAATACTTCATAGTAGATACCGAATACTTCACAGTAGATACCAAATACTTCATAGTAGATACCGAATACTTCATAGTAGATACCAAATACTTCACAGTAGATACCGAATACTTCACAGTAGATACCGAATACTTCACAGTAGGTACTGAATACTTCACAGTAGGTACCGAATACTTCATAGTAGATACCGAATACTTCATAGTAGGTACTGAATACTTCACAGTAGGTACCGAATACTTCACAGTAGGTACTGAATACTTCACAGTAGGTACCGAATACTTCATAGTAGATACCGAATACTTCATAGTAGGTACTGAATACTTCACAGTAGATACCGAATACTTCACAGTAGGTACTGAATACTTCACAGTAGGTACCGAATACTTCATAGTAGATACCGAATACTTCATAGTAGGTACTGAATACTTCACAGTAGGTACCAAATACTTCACAGTAGGTACCAAGTACTTCATAGTAGATACCAAATACTTCATAGTAGATACAGAATACTTCATAGTAGGTACTGAATACTTCACAGTAGATACCGAATACTTCACAGTAGGTACCGAATACTTCACAGTAGGTACCGAATACTTCATAGTAGATACCGAATACTTCATAGTAGGTACTGAATACTTCACAGTAGGTACCAAATACTTCACAGTAGGTACCAAGTACTTCATAGTAGATACCAAATACTTCATAGTAGATACAGAATACTTCATAGTAGATACAGAATACTTCATAGTAGGTACTGAATACTTCATAGTAGGTACCGAATACTTCATTGTACTTGCTAGGTAATAAGTCTTAATACCAATTAGTGCAATTAAGTGTTCGCTTTAGATTTGAAATAAAGCAACATTAATTTGTCCATCACTCGTGTTCATCAAAACGGAATCAAACACCCACCTTTTGGAAGATGTTCTTCAAACGATCTTTTAACGATCACATTACCTTACAAGTAACATGCAGGCGTGGCAAAAAAATATATAATAAATAAAAGCGATTCCCATCAGACGTCCCAAGAATATTGCTGAACTGAACCGGTTTTGAAAAGAGGACCGGTCCAGCATTCCTCCTGACCGTTGTGATCTGCAGCTACAGGAGACGTTTGGTTGAGGTTATTGCTGCCAAAGGAGTCAAAGGGTCAACCGGTTATTAAATCCAAAGGGTCACACACGTTTTCCAGCCTGCACTGTGAATGTTCACGTGTTCAATAAAAACATGAAGTGTCATTTTTTGCGCCGTATTAGTTTAAGCAGACTGCGTTTGTCTATTGTGACTTGGATGAAGATCAGAAAAGATTTAACGACCAATTTGTGCAGAAATCCAAGTTAATCCCAAAGGGGTCACCCACCTTTTCTGGCAACTGTAAGTGGGTTTTAACGGGTTGGTGGGCTGCGTGCAAACTTGGCTGTGAATTTCCTGGCTTTGTGTTTGATCTGTAGAAAACTCTGGAGCACAAGTGGAACTGCATGATGGTGGCGTGTGAACAGTCTCAGCTGATGGCAAACCTGGCGAGGCTCATAACAGCCAAGAAGGCCATTGAGATCGGTCAGTGTGGTTCTCTCCTCTTACGCCGAGCAGGGTTGGTCCGCCGAGACAGACTTGGTGTCTGAAGTTTGCTTCTGTAGTTTAACACCAGTTTCTGTAAAGATGCCCATCAAATACGGGGGGGCCAAAAACCCCTCAGACCAGACAGAACGTCTGGGGTTCCTCATTTAAACCAAAATAAACCCGTTTATTTATCTAAAATGTTAAAGATTGAGAAATATTTAAAGATTCTGCATTACGTCTAGGCCTCTATTTAAACGGAACCTTTCCTAGACCATTTCTAGCACCTAAGCACTGAAACACAAAGATTTCTTAGGTTCTTAAGGTTCTTAAGGAAGGGGAAGGGATTTCTGTATAGAACCATTTCATGCTTGAATTGTTCTTGGCATGGCGAAGTGGTTCTTCGGGTTGATTAAGAATCTGTTGGATATGGTTCTACATACAGCCTTTCTGAAAAGGGTTCTACGTAGCACCACAAAGGGTTCTTTTGTTGTCACAAGCTTGACATCGAACCCTTTTTGGTACTACACGGAACCATATACGAACATTCTTCATCAATCTGAAGAACCTTTTCATCATGCAGGTGATTTCATATAGGACCATGAACACAAAGAACCCTTTGCATTATTTAAGGGTTCTCTGTATCATTAAAGGTTTCTGCTGTAGATGGTTTTATAAAGAACCTTTACAGTAAGCACCAAAAAGGGTTCTTCTGGTATTGTGATGTCAAGCTTGTAACCATGGAACTCTTTTTGGTGCTATATAGAACACTTTTCAGAACGGTTCTGTATAGAACCCTACGCAACACATTCTCCATCAGTCTGAACCATTGAACCATGCAAAGGGTGAGCGAGTTGTATATGGTCCTATGGAGAACCCTATTCAAAAAGGTCCTGTCCAGCAGCGACACTGGGGTGTTTAAAAACTCCAGCAGCACTGCTGTGTCTGATCCACTCAGACCAGCACAACACACACTGAACACCATCAGTGTTACTGCAGTGCTGAGAATGACCCACCACCCAAACAGTACCTGCTCTGTGGGGGTCCATGGGGGTCCTGACCACTGAAGAACAGGGTAAACGGGGGCTAACTTTGCTTTCGTTACTCATTAACGACATGAGCAAACTCCAGAAAGCGTGTCTTGGTTGATGGACCTGAGGTCAGAGTGTGTCACGTCAGTTCTTCACATGCTTAAGGACCTACGCTTCGTTCTGACTGATGAGCCCGTTTCTCAGTCTCACTGTCTTGTGCTGTTTTAACAGTGTCAGTAACTGTGTACAGGTGTGTATACTGGCTATAACACTCTGAGCATTGCCCTGGCGCTGCCCGAGGAGGGTAAAGTGGTGGCGTGTGACGTCAGTGAGGAGTACACCAACATCGGCAGGCCTTTCTGGAAAGAGGTGAGCTCAGCTCTACAGCCCATGTGTCAAACAAGGCCTGCTGGCCTGATCAGGCCCACGACACACTCCTGTTTCACAATGCACTGCACTATAGCCCCCCAGTCCCCAGCTGGCGCTGCACTACAGTCCCCAGCTGGCGCTGCACTACAGTCCCCAGCTGGCGCTGCACTACAGTCCCCCAGCTGGCACTGCACTACAGTCCCCCAGCCCCCAGCTGGCACTGCACTACAGTCCCCCAGCCCCCAGCTGGCACTGCACTACAGTCCCCCAGCTGGCGCTGCACTACAGTCCCCCAGCTGGCGCTGCACTACAGTCCCCCAGCTGGCACTGCACTACAGTCCCCCAGCCCCCAGCTGGCACTGCACTACAGTCCCCCAGTCCCCAGCTGGCGCTGCACTACAGTCCCCAGCTGGCGCTGCACTACAGTCCCCAGCTGGCGCTGCACTACAGTCCCCCAGCTGGCACTGCACTACAGTCCCCCAGCCCCCAGCTGGCACTGCACTACAGTCCCCCAGCCCCCAGCTGGCACTGCACTACAGTCCCCCAGCTGGCGCTGCACTACAGTCCCCCAGCTGGCGCTGCACTACAGTCCCCCAGCCCCCAGCTGGCACTGCACTACAGTCCCCAGCTGGCGCTGCACTACAGTCCCCCAGCTGGCACTGCACTACAGTCCCCCAGCCCCCAGCTGGCACTGCACTACAGTCCCCCAGTCCCCAGCTGGCGCTGCACTACAGTCCCCCAGCTGGCGCTGCACTACAGTCCCCCAGCTGGCACTGCACTACAGTCCCCCAGCCCCCAGCTGGCACTGCACTACAGTCCCCCAGCCCCCAGCTGGCACTGCACTACAGTCCCCAGCTGGCGCTGCACTACAGTCCCCCAGCTGGCACTGCACTACAGTCCCCCAGCCCCCAGCTGGCACTGCACTACAGTCCCCCAGCCCCCAGCTGGCACTGCACTACAGTCCCAGTCCCTCAGCCCCCAGCTGGCACTGCACTACAGTCCCCCAGCCCCCAGCTGGCACTGCACTACAGTCCCAGTCCCTCAGCCCCCAGCTGGCACTGCACTACAGTCCCAGTCCCTCAGCCCCCAGCTGGCACTGCACTACAGTCCCAGTCCCTCAGCCCCCAGCTGGCACTGCACTACAGTCCCCCAGCCGGCACTGCGCTGCAGTCCCAGTCCCCCAGTCCCCAGCTGGCACTGCACTACAGTCCCAGTCCCTCAGCCCCCAGCTGGCACTGCACTACAGTCCCCCAGCTGGCACTGCACTACAGTCCCAGTCCCCCACTGCACCACTAGATGCTGCTAAATCTTACACACTGCACCATCAAACTACCTGTTCCTTATGCTAAAGTTTTGCTACTTACACTGGTGTTGAACAATGAGACTGTTCCCTCTGTGTCCTCATGAGGGCGCTGTTTGCTGCTGATTCTCATGAAAGTTTCACACAATGTAAAACTGATACGGGGAGTGTTTATAAACTCAGACAGCGACGTTATTCCACTGAACATTTACTGGCCTTTCAAACTAAAATGCGCATCCCTAGCAAAACGGGTTTTATAGAGTACCAAAAAAGGTTCTTTGGCTTGTAACAATAGTGGAACCCTTTTTGGAGCGATAGGGACCCTTTTCAGAAAGGATTAGATAAGACCCATCTACAGCACATTCTCCATCAAGCTAAAGAACCTAGGCATGATGCATAGAACCCTTTAATCATGCAAAGGGTTCTTTGAGAGTTCGCGGTTCTACATAGGTTCTACATTGTGTTAGACTTTCATCCAATGAAAAACTTTAAATGTGAGCGTGTTGAAGTTGTAACTAGGCTGACTATTCTAGCTGATGTTAGCTAGAACCAAGATATTCTCTGTTTTCTTGACAAAATAAACAGGCTGGCTTAACAGAAGAACCCTTTTGGTGCTACAGAGTACCCTTTTCAAACCTGTTCTATCTAAAGAACCTATGCATGATGCAAAGGCAGCGTTAATCATGCAAAGGGTTATATGAGTGTGCATGGAACCATTTTCTCTACCAAAGAACCCTTGAAGAACCATCTTTTCAAGAGAGTGTTACGATTCGAGTGTCCTGTTTATTACTGGTCATCTAATAGGCCTTTCGTTAAAGTCACACGCTGATTTTTGATTATCCGTCATTACACGTTTCAGGAGCCGCAAACCAAACACAGTTTATTTGAACGACTCGCACCTGAACGGGAGTTCTGCAGGTGTGTCCATCTGCTGGCATCTCAGGCCAGGGGTCAGGGGAGTGTGCATGACACTCCAGTGGTGTCCTCCAAAAATGACTGGACCTACTGGGCAATTTAGAAAAGCAGCTTGTCTAAAACTGCCGCTTTTTGAATTGCAGCTGATGAGTCTGGGAAACAAGCCACAGGTGAGAGTGATGACGAGGGGGGCGGAGTCAGAGCCCCAGCAGGCCAATCCCAAATGGGAGAGTCCATCAGCTGCCTTCCCAGAGCGGGGACCACGTCACAATGACACTTTTCTTGTCTTTTAAATGGCAGTGTAGCTCAGATATCTCCTGCAACATGGTGGAAAACGGAGTAGTTCTTCAGGTTTTGTATATTCAGCATGAAGGACAGTCTAGAAGTGGATTCCTTTAGTGGTGACCTGTTATTTTTAATGCTAGGCCTGGCCACTCTCAGAAATGAAGGTCCCTAACTGTCCCTTGGTGGAACCCTCAAGGCTCCGTCTCAGTGCCTTCAGTCAGGGAACATAACTGAACCATAATCCACTGAAATGATCTGTTCTAAGCTGGACTGACTCCACACACCCCGCCTCGCCTCGACTCCAGGCTTTTACTCTACTGCTCTGTTTTAAAACATTCGGTTATGAAAAGGAACAAATACCAACTTTTCACCTGGAGGAACTGATTTAAGCTCCACAATCAGACCTTAGAACCACTGGAGAACCTCTGAGGGAACATCTACACTGTTTGTACCTTGATGAACAGAAAATGTTCCTGAACAGAACCTTCATTTCTAACACTGCATGCATGTCAAGACACTGGATTTTAGAAATCTTGTTCTGTGGTGATCCACACTACGTTTGAATCGCCCCTCATGTTTGGCCGGTGGTTTATACCCTCACACTGGACGAGAACACCCGGTCTGCACGCCAAACGCAGCCCCTACAGACGCTCTGTCCACAATACAGCCGTTTCATTCAAAACACGCCTCCGAGTCCTGATCAAGACACTGGCTGTGTCTCAAACGGCTCCCTGCTCCCTACGTAGTGCGCCACATATTAAAGTAGAGGCTCCTGCAACCTTCGGAGATTCGGCCGTGTGTGCACAGTTCCATACTGGACGAAAAGGGCACTATTTTGGTGTAGAAGCCAAAACTTAGTGCACTACATAGGAAGGAGGGGACGTTTGAGATTCAGCCACTGACAAACTGCGACAACTGGTGCCACACTGTGCCCTGAGGCTGGAGAGCAGGCGGTTCTACAGGCGGTTCTACAGGCGGTTCAGACAAAAAACACTTTATTTACACCTCTCAATTCAACTCAGTCGGCATATACGGACGTCGGTGCCGCAAACGAGGACTTGTTTGCCTCGGTGTCGGAGGGGTGGCTGTGACCGTGTGGTTTTGGGTGCGACTTTGAGAAGTGGGTGGGTCAGACTGAGACACCAGAAGTCCAGCTGCTCAGTCAGAACCCGTCTCCCGGTCACACTGCACGGCAAACGACGGCCAAGGAGGCTGAATCATGACTGAAATTTAATTATGATTATTTTATTACTTGTCCTTTAAAATTTTTTGTTTATTTTATTTTGATTTGATTTTATTAACCCTTACTTTTTAGGTATGTTTAATTATTGTTTTATATATATTTTAATTATATTTTTGTGTATTTTTATTATTAATGTTTCACTTTTTTTTATACTTACCTGATTTGAGTCTTTATTAATTACATTTATTTTTATTATTTAATGTTTTTTTTACACACTATCAGTCCTTTGCTCTGTATCAACTTTCAGAGTCTAATATCCGACTTTTTCCTCCTACATTTTGAGAAATCTGTCGTTCCTTTTGGTTTCTGTGTGTATAAAAACGTCACATGTCAAAACGAAAGAAGCGCAAAGCCAGAGCACCAATCAGGGCCCAGCGGTCACTTTGTTTAGAGCTGGTTTTGACCTGTTGGTCATCCCGACCCAGTGCAGCACGCGGTTCAACGTCAGCGCAGCAGCGTAAAACTTTGGGAGAGTCTGTTCAACATAAATGATGAACTAACCTAACTTTGTGTAAATAGAGCTCAATATAGAAATATGTCCACATATGCAGTCGAGACTGACGCGGCTTTTTTCTGAATTTCTACAAACACCATTTCATTTTATAGTAAATGAGTTTGGGCTGGTTTATGTTTATGAACAGACGCCTACAGATCAACATAGTAAAGGAGCTCATCTGTGATCCTGAGTTTAAAGCCAGTTTTTATTCAACTTAAACTTGGAACTAAGTTGTAAATAAATCTGAAACTGAAACTTTGCTTGTGTGTAAAAAGTGATTTCAGAGCCACTCGGTTCTCCCTGATGGAAACTGTTTACCTTCAGTGTTTTGTGCTTCTGATCATTTTAATAGACGTCAGCGTCACTAATTAATGACCTTCTATTAAAAGACTGGTTTACCAAGAGAGACGCTGGAGGACTTTCACCTGAAATGAGTTCATGAAGCCAGTCTGGTTATAAAAATGATAACAGGACATCAGAGCCAGAATTCCTCTTTTAGTACTTTTACTTTATACTTAAGTACATTTGAAGGGAAATACTTTAGTACTTTTACTCCAGTGGAGGTCTAAAGGGAGGAACTTCTACTTTTACTGGAGGAATATTTTACCTTGGGGGGTCTCGACTTTAACTCAGATACAGGGTTTGTGTACTTCGTCCTCCACTGCACAGATGCCACAGGAGATAGTTCGGATAGTTTAAAGGGCCCATATTCCATATTGTTCTTGTATTTTATTTTTTCCCTAAGGTCCTCGTGAAGTTTTATGTACCAAAAACAGTCATAATTCTTTCAACAGGCTTTGCCTTTAAGACTGATATATGCAAATGTGCTCTATTCTGATTGGCCACCCTGTATTGTGCCTCATTCCTGAAACACTCCTTATAACCTCAATGTGAGCCGAACCACTCTGGACGCTGAATAGGTGTACATATGTAAATTAATTGGTTTTTGTGACATCACAGGGACAGTGAATTCAAAACAGGCTGTTTTTGTAGCTTAGTTACCATTTGAAGAGAGTTTGTACACTATTGCAGAAAAGTGAGGAAGAGGTCAGTTTCCCACCGTACAAGCCCTTTAATACAACCAGCACGAGGAGTTTATTAAACATGAGCTGAAACCTGGAAACAGTTTCTCAGAAATGACTAGATCTTCTCTGAATGTATGAACTGGATTTTTTGGTGAACTTTTCCTTTAAGGAGATGAACGTCTGCCGTGTTTTGTGTCGTAGGCTGGAGTTGAACATAAAATAGACCTGCGTCTGCAGCCAGCGCTGGAAACTCTGGGTAAGACTGAGATTTCAACTCATTTCTTATGACATCACAAGGGTCACTGATAATAACGGATAGAGAAGCTTCCAGTTTTGTACTTAATCTACCATCAATCACTGATTAACACACATTACAGTTCACCTTCCTCTGGGCTCAGCACTGATGATAAAGCATGTTTTACATTATTCTCTCTCTCTCTCTCTCTCTCTCTCTCTGATTCTCTCTCTCTCTCTCTCTCATTCGCTCTCTCATTCTCTCTCTCTCGGTCTCATTCTCTCTGTCTCTCTCTCATTCCGTCATTCTGTCTCATTCTCTCTCTCTCTCTCTCTCTCTCTCTCTCTCTCTCTCTCTCTCTCTCTCTCATTCTCTCTCTCTCTGATTCTCTCTCTCTCTCTCTCATTCGCTCTCTCATTCTCTCTCTCTCGGTCTCATTCTCTCTGTCTCTCTCTCATTCCGTCATTCTGTCTCATTCTCTCTCTCTCTCTCTCTCTCTCTCTCTCTCTCTCTCTCTCTCTCTCTCTCTCATTCTCTCTCTCTCATTCTCTCTCTCTCTCTCTCATTCGCTCTCTCATTCTCTCTCTCTCGGTCTCATTCTCTCTGTTTCTCTCTCATTCCGTCATTCTGTCTCATTCTCTCTCTCTCTCTCTCTCATTCCGTCATTCTCATTCTCTCTCTCTCTCTCTCTCTCTCTCTCTCTCTCTCTCTCTCATTCCGTCATTCTGTCTCATTCTCTCTCCCTCTCTCTCATTCCCTGTCATTCTGTCTCTCTCTCTCTCTCTCTCTCTCTCTCTCTCTCTCTCTCTCTCTCTCTCATTCCGTCATTCTGTCTCATTCTCTCTCCCTCTCTCTCATTCCCTGTCATTCTGTCTCATTCTCTCTCATTCGCTCTCTCTCTCATTCTCTCTCTCTCCCTCTCTCTCATTACCTGTCATTCTGTCTCTCTCTCTCTCTGTCTCTCATTCTCTCATTGTCTCATTCTGTTTCATTCTTTCTTTCTCGCTCATTCTCTCTCATTCAGTCTCTCTCTCTGTCTCTCATTCAGTCTCTCTCTCTGTCTCTCATTCAGTCTCTCTCTGTCTCATTCAGTCTCATTCTCTCTCTCTCTCTCTCTCTCAGTAATAAAGGGCCTGATGGACACATTTATATGCATTTTTCATTTGTTTAATAAAAAAAAACAGTAATATTTTGAGCTTAATATTTTTAAGCATTTGTGACTTTTTGAAAGGCTATTATTTGTATTATTTGGCTTTTATTAAAAATTCCTTGATTCTTTGACAAAGAAAACTCGACTAACTGGCAAAAGTTTTAGGGAAAAGTTTTAATCTGGACTAACGTCAGGTTGTGTTGGGTTTTTTTTTTTTTTTTTTTTTTTTTTTTTTTTTTTTTTTTTTTTAATTTTAGTGCAAAATTTCAGGGGGTTTTTTTTGGTTTAACATACTGGACAAAAACATGAACACTAAATATAAAACATTTATAATGGCCACGTTTTGCTTTATTTATTTATATATTATTCCATTACGTAAAAATCAGTAAATAAACAGAAACCGTGGCTTAAATGTGCAGAGTTGTCTCTGTAGAGGACGTGGAAACTTATTCACACTTAGAAAATCAACGACATCGTACAGTTTGACCAGCGGGCGTCGCATACACCTCCGTACGACTGTGGTCAGCCCTGCATAGCAGAGCTTTTGAGACCAAGTCACTGGATTGATCAAGTTTCCGTGCGGTGTGTTCGTCTCTCGCAGACGAGCTGCTGGCGGCGGGGGAGGCGGAGACGTTCGACTTCGTGTTTATCGATGCTGATAAGGAGAACTACGACAACTACTACGAGAAATCTCTCCAGCTGCTGAGGAAGGGAGGTATCATCGCCATCGACAACGTGAGTGACCACATGACACGATATCTAAACAGAAACTTCTCAGATTTCGGCCTTTGAGAAGCCGACGCTTCATCAGCTCCACTGACCACACAGTTCCACTCTAGTTCTACAGTTACAGACTGTGGTCCATCTGTTTCTCTGATACTCTGTTACCCTGTTCTTCAGTGTTCAGGACCCCCATGGACCCTCACAGAGCAGGTACTGTTTGGGTGGTGGGTCATTCTCAGCACTGCAGTAACACTGACGTGGTGGTGGTGTGTTAGTGTGTGCTGTGCTGGTGCGAGTGGATCAGACACAGCAGTGCTGCTGGAGTTTTTAAACACTGTGTCCACTCACTGTCCACTCTATTAGGCACTCATACCTTGTCAGTCCACCTTGTAGATGTAAAGTCAGAGACGACAGCTCATCTGCTGCTGCACAGTTTGTGCTGGTCATCCTCTAGTCCTTCATCAGTGCCCACAGGACGCTGCCCACAGGACGCTGCCCACAGGACGCTGTGTGCTGGATATTTTTGGTTGGTGGACTATTCTCAGTCCAGCAGCGACACTGAGGTGTTTAAAAACCCCAGCAGCACTGCTGTCTGATCCGCTCAGACCAGCACAACACACACTAACACACCACCACCACATCAGTGTTACTGCAGTGCTGAGAATGACCCATTTTGGTTGATGGACTATTCTCCCACCACCTAAACAGTACCTGCTCTGTGAGGGTCCATGGGGGTCCTGACCACTGAAGAACAGGGTAACAGAGTATCAGAGAAACAGATGGACTACAGTCTGTAACTGTAGAACTACAAAGTGCAGAAACAAGGAGGTGGTCATGATGTTCTGGCTGACCGGTGTGATATGATATGATATCCGACAGCCGTAAATCAGTTTCGTGCTTTTCAATCTAATCCTGTATTGCGACTCGGCCTCTGTCCGCAGGTGCTGTGGGGCGGGCGGGTCATGAACCCTGCGGAAGACGACCTGGAGACCCAGGCCATCGACAAGCTCAACAAGAAGCTGCACACAGACGTCCGGGTGACCCTGAGCATGCTGACTGTGGGAGACGGGCTAACGCTGGCATTCAAACTGTAGAGCTGGCGCTGCTGCAGCTTTGGCCCAGTGCCAATGTAAAAGCCCTGCAGCAGGTGCAGCCGTGCGCCAACCTTAGTTAAACACGGATACAGTGATAGTGTTTAACTCTGTGGAACTAAATCCATTTCAGCTCGTAAAGCTCACGAAGAATCCCGTATGTCCCATATCGCTGCTGTCAGAACAAAACCTTGTATCTCCATTTTTGCCGTTTCTCAGTTTTGGACATAATTTGAAAAAGTCCGTTGTTCTTTACATTGTCTGTAAATTTCATGATGACTGGACTGAAAGAAACGACCCAAACTGACTTGGGAAAAACTCTGGTTCCATTGACTTCCATTAAAAGTACAGTAGGTTTTTCCCTTCTGCTGTAAAGTTACTATTTTGGAGATAGGAGGTTTTGTTCTGACAGCAGCAGCGATATGTTACATTAGTGCAGAACATGCAGCTCGCAGGACGGGACACGAACACCACTGGTTTAGCCTATAAAGTGCCATTTAAGTGACAAGTGATCCTAAGCATCTTACACTGGGACCATTTCAGCTTTTATAGACTGACCGTTTGAGTTACCTGAGGTCCATTTTGTGATTGTTAGAGCTGTAATGGTTTAAATCAGATATGGGACGAGGTGCCGTGATTACCAGCAGACTACTGTCTCTGCATTATTGAATCATGTTTTATGTGATTGTTTTCCAGATTTTAATATTGTAACAAAGGGTAAATGAGTAATAAGTGATGTGTAAAATCACAGTTACTGAAGTAAATGAAATATTGCATATAGGAGCCGCCTGTCCTGTCGTTTTTCCAAACTAACATCAATATCTGAAGCTATCTTGGTGTGGGGTCCCACTGGTATAAGAGCTGGATAATCAAATCAACCGATCAATATTAATCTTATCGGAATGGCAAAAAGTCCTGCCGATAAAGCATCAGTGCTGTTTTGAAGCTGAATGTATATTAAGCACAGATTTCTGAGAATTTATACAATCTAAAAACACCGTAATCGTTAACATAAAATACAGTGATATGCAAATGTTTGAACACTGGCAGTAGAGCGTCAGACTGAAGAGCTCAGCGACTTTAAACACGACACTGTCATAGGATGCCACCTCAACCACAAGTCAGTCTGTGAAATTTCAGCACTGCTAGATCTGCCCCAGACAACCGTAAGTGCTATTACTGTGAAATGTAAGCAGCAAGGAGAACGTTACCTGACTGCACTGTGCTAGCTGTAAAGTTTGGTGGAGGAGGGATGATGATATGCGGCTGTTTTTCAGGGGTTGGTCTAGACCTTAGTTCTAGTGAAGGGAAATCTTAACGCTTCAACACCAAGACATTTTGGACAATTGTACGCTTCGAACTTTGTGGGAACAGTTTGGTGAAGAACCTTTCCTGTTCCAGCGTGACTGAGCCCCAGTAACCAAAGAAGCTCCATAAAGTCATGACTGGGTGAGTTTGGTGTGGAAGAACTTGTGGAAGAACCCTCAAAGAGTCCTGACCTCAACCCAATAGAACACCTTTGGTATGAACTAGAGCAGAGATTGTGAGCCAGACCCTCTCGTCCAACATCAGTGTCTGACCTCACACGTTCTTCTGGATGAATGGGCAGAAATTCCCAGTCTCTCCAACATCTTGTAGAAGCTTCCCAGAAAGGTGGAAGCTGTTAGAGATGCAGAATGGGAGTCATAAAAGCTCCCGTAATGTTGTAGGTGCCCCAGTTATAGAACCGCTTACGAAGTTCTGCCCCAGTGCTACATTTATATTAGACGTGGGTTTGTTCATCAGGCCAGTGAAGCACTGAGTGACTAGAACTACGCCTTGTTCATATTTTCATGTAAAGTGGCGTGAGGTATTAACAAAGGCCGCCGTATGAAGTTCGAGCTTTACGCTACGTTTACGTCACGTCGTCTTCCCTGAGTTTAATCCGTGAACTAAAACTAGGCCTTATAAATTTATCATTTCTGACTATAAATATGAACTGATAGAATATCATAAACACTTAAAACAGTTTTCAGAATTTTTAGCTTCTTAAAACGTGATCAAGACCCAGATTTAGTGCAGCACCGAAATTCCAGGTGTTAATCCACAACTTTGATGACTTGAGCTCTCCAGACGTCTGGTTCCCATCACCACCACTGTGAACACCGAACCACTCTCAATGACTCCGTTTACATCTTAACCATTTAATTATGCAGACATTTCGCAAAACTGGTGAAGTTCCCCTTCAACACTCCTGGGATCAACACTCCTGGGATCCTCCTGCAGGAGAAAGGAACGAAGACAGCGAGCCACGCGACGTGTCCGCAGGAAACCAGCTTTAATGTGCAAATCGATCAAGGTGCTATCATCTTTAAAAGCAGAGAGGAGGACGTCCCCTACAGCGACCAGGTGAGGTTTACAGGAGCACTACGTTCATCAGACCTGCCCTTCAGCACAGAGTCACAGACAGCGAGGACCTGCTGAGCGTGGGAGAGGAATCACGGGAGAAAGCAGAGGCTCAGGTCTGGAGAGAGACGGATCTCAGCAGGACAACAGCAAACAAATAAGCACAGACCGATGGGGCGTCGCGTTGTCAGGGGCAACCAGGTGTGCTCACTCTCAAAGCTGATCAATAACAGTGGAATCGCTATTAGAACACGGTTTATTTCAGGTTAGAAGACCAGCAAATTAAAGACAGACAACAGATGGACCGGCTGTGTGTTGGGTTTGTATATACATTAAAGGGCCCATATCTGACATTTTCCTCATCTGACATTTAACCCACTCCTTATAACTTCTGTGTGAGTGGGCGGGGCTAAACTGAATTAGCAGGCACGTGTAACTGTGACATCACAAAATAATCATCTGATTATTCGAATGGTTAAGTAAATAGCATGCGCTGTTTTCTGAGATCGGAGTAAGGTCTAGAACTCCGATTAAAAAATCCGATGGCTAGATTTTCCTTGGTCATCAGATTCCTCAGCTGTGAGCTCTCGGATTTCTTTCTGATTTCTCAGTCTGAGCATGTGTGAAAACAGACGGCGGTACCGGAAATAAGCAGCAGCGTCGCCGCACGACGCAGCAAAACACTGAAACCAAATACATGCTTGACTAAAAGGAGGATGTAAATATTCTTCATCTTCTAGATTATGTCTGTTTATATTTTCAGGTAAAGTGGCACAATGTTTTAAAAAAAGCCGTCTTATGTCACGTCGTCGTTTATCGGCTGGTTGCAAAGCAGGAATCTGATTACTGTCTGACTCCTGTAGACCTGGAGTTTCCCCGTTATCTGATTAAGTGCATGTAAATGTGTCGGATTACTGACGAAATCTTTTCTGCAGTGATTGGATTATTTGTTGCATATTAACACTTTTTTGCAGTGTAGCTCCAATACATGGACTGTGGAGTGACCAGTGTTTTTGAAGCAGTGTTTACAGACCAAATCTAACTAAGTTTTCTATGATATGGGCTCTTTAAGTGAGATAACAGGACAGTGTGGTGGTGTTAACACGTCTGATCTGAGAGTAACTGGGCGTGCGGTGGATCACTGATGGTCTTTTCACATCGGCTGCACAAACTAAACACACACAGAGGACCCGGATCTATCCATATTATACCCATCCTCTCCTCAGAGCGAGAGAGAGAGAGATAAGGAGGGGGAGAGGGAGGGAGAGAGAGAGCGGGAGGGAGGAGGGAGGAGGGAGGAGTGTGGAGGGAGGCTGGTTTATGCTTCCAGCTCCAGCCCCAGGCCCAGTTTGTGTCCTCCGGAGTTGAAGCTTTTTCCGTCCACCAGAGCAGAGAGAGTCAGCTTCACCCCTACAAACACAAACAGAAGCAGAAATGAGAAACGGTGATCAGGCCCATTTCACCCCCCGCCTCTTCCACTCAGCCCTACCCCTCTGTTTTCTCGTCTAGGAGTACGGTGTCGCGAGTCTTGTTGAGAGAGGGGGGGCGGGGTGAAGTGTTGGGGCTACATGTCTGGTTCCATTGGCTTACATTGAAAGTAAAGTAGGTTCTTACTTCTGGAAAGTAACTATTTTGGAGATGCGAGGTTTTCTTCTGACAACAGCGACAATGTAGGTTAAATTTTATACAAGCTGTGATGAAGCCGAAGTGATTCTGAATTATTTTCAAGCTGCTGAATAAAGAACGAGAGGCAGTAGATGGAAACACATACCTGGCCTGAGGGTCTGCGTGTAGCCCACTCCCACCAGACTGGAGTTGTTCACTTTAGCCTAAAAGAGCAAATGCAGCTCTGTTAGTGACGATACTGGGACGAGAATTTGCTCCTAATTAGAGCTCCTTAACGAGCAGCTTGTAGCTACGTCAGAGTAACGAGCTCCGCCCACTCGCTGCTCAGCCGGCAGTTCGTTCTCCAGCTCCTTACACTAAATTCTCAAACTGTCGTCACCACTGAGCAGCTTTTCAGTCGGCAGCTGTGACAGAAGAACAGCTGAACAACCTGGAATCAGCCAGAAATGAACCCAACACCATTCGCCAGACGTGTCTGATCTTCAGAGTCGGACCAAATCAGACTGAGCCGTAAAACTGAGCCAATATCAGGTTCAGCTCAGTTTGGTCAGTTTGTCCAGATCAGTATTAATGTTGTTTTGTTCCAGCCGGTCTGTGAAGCTTCTTACAGCCCGTTTAGTTTGGCGAATGGTGTTGGGTTCATTTCTGGCTGATTCCAGGTTGTTCAGCTGTTCTTCTGTCACAGCTGCCGACTGAAAAGCTGCTCAGTGGCGACGACAGTTTGGGAATTTAGCGTCGTCTCGTCTTCAGAGTCGGACCAAATCGGCTGTCGGTCAGATGTGGTCTTAACAGCGTCCGTTTTCTGTTTGTGGCGAAGTCAGATGTAAAAACGTTCAGATGGCTCGAGCGTCTCCTACAGCTGTCAGAGTGGTTGCTTAGCAACAGCGTGTCAGCAGTGCTTGTGATGCTCTGGTAAAATAACAGCCCAGTTAGACGCCTCTCAACCAATCGGCTCGCGTGGCCGGAACCGACTCGTATAATTTCATACAGTGAATCACGAGCTTTAAACATGAGCGCACTTTTAAGGATGTTATAAGGGCAGCAGAGGAAGTACTGCTGTAACTAGACTAACTATTTTAGTTGATGTTAGCTAGAACCAAGATATTCTCTGTTCTCAATGTTACCTCAACAAACTGACATGCTGGCTCATCATTAATTATATGGCACGATGTCAAATTCGTCATAACAGCAGAAGCCTTTTGGTGCTATACACAGAACCCTTTTCAAAGGGTAGGAGCCCCGCTGGTGACATCCTGCATAAATAAAAATAACGCGTGGGAATGAGATCCTAATGCGTGGCCACGAGTTAGTAAGCTGTGATCTCGTTCCCACGCCTTACTAAGTCATGGCCATGCATTATTGTTATTTACACAGGATGTCACCAGTGGGGCTCCGCAGTTTCACAAGGTCTCTCCAAAGTTTTATGAAGTTGATGCAGGAAAAAGGGGTTAATAACATGTAAGAACGTAATAAAAGTGATTCAAATGAACTAAATACGAAAAAATAAGATTTATAATAAAATATACATAAAACAGGTAGAAAACAAACAGCAATTAAAGCGTAAATAAATGTAAAAATGAATCAGAAAGATAAAACAGGATAAAAAAACAAAATAAATGAAATAATAATAAAAATGATTAATTAAAACAAGAATAAGAACATGAACAATAATAAATAAACAAATCAAAATAAAACTCGTATAATGACTTGTATTCATTTCACACACTGCGCTGCACCAGATCCAGGGAAACGGACCAGCGACGCTCCCTCTGTTCACAAACGATACGTTTCAACGTGTTTAAGCTCTTAAGATTCACACGATATGCTGAGAAAAGCTTCTGGTGACATATTGTGGCATAACTGGTCAGTTCCAGCGCCACAAAGAACAGTTAGAAGACGTTCCCGGGTTGTTGTGTGAATCATGAGAAAGAAGCGTAATTAGTTTATATTCATCATTTGGCATAAAATCAATATTTGGCTTGGCTTTACAGTCGATACACCGGCCGGATCAACTCGACTTACATGCGTTCGTCCACCTGAAGGAAAGTGCATCACTACCTATAGTAACTACATTTACATTTACAGCATGTGGCTGACGCTCTGATCCAGAGCGACTTACAGTTTGATCATTTTACACAGGGAGGCCAAGGTGGTGTTGGGAGTCTTGCCCAAGGACTCTTATTGGTTTAGTGTAGGGTGGTTACCCAGGTGGGGATTGAACCCCAGTCTACAGCGTAGAAGGCAGAGGTGTTACCCACTACACCAACCAACCCCCTAACTAAAGGAGTGTGGAGGAGTAAAACCGTCCTGGGAGAGTTTTGAGGTTTTACCCTCTGCTCTTCATCAGTTTTACCATACGATGGAAATAAGAGCACAGCCGATAGTGAACAGCGTGCAGCTACATTAGTGCAGCGTCGTGTTTGTGAACACGCCCTGTGAAAACCTACAGAAGGTGACTTTGTACTGTATGTAGTGTGTATGTTACTCACGCTGATGGAGGCGCTGGAGTCCAGCTGGTATTTGGCTGCGATGCCGAAGCGTGTGCTGTTGTTGCCGGCGGTCCAGGCCAGATTAACCGCCGTCTCCAAATTACCGTTGACCTTCTGATAGACAGAGCCTCCGAACTCAGAGCCATCATTACTGCACACACAGATACAGACAGAGAAACAGACCCTCATCATCATTATTATTATTATATTTGGGCAGTCGATGAAAACGAGCCATTTGTCAGACAGACAAAACGTTCTGACCACCTCCTCGTTTCTACCCTCACTGTCCACTTTATCAGCTCCACTTACTGTATAGCTGCACTCTGTAGTTCTACAGTTACAGACTGTAGTCCATCTGTTTCTCTGATACTCTGTTACCCTGTTCTTCAGTGGTCAGGACCCCCATGGACCCTCACAGAGCAGGTACTGTTTGGGTGGTGGGTCATTCTCAGCACTGCAGTAAAACTGACGTGGTGGTGGTGTGTTAGTGTGTGTTGTGCTGGTCTGAGTGGATCAGACACAGCAGTGCTGCTGGAGTTCGTAAATTAAAACTAACTTGAAACATAAAGCGTCAAACCTCCTCTACAGGGAATACATCACGGCATTTTTCTGCAAATTTTTGTGCAGTTTTAACAAAATGGAAAACATTTTTTAAAAATCTAAACATGTAACGTCAAATGTGCCGTCATTTGGACTCGAGCCTAATTTTATGTCTTTCTGTGTTTTAGGACATCAAATTTAGCACAAACAGAAATTTAAATGTGTTAAAATGTGATGTATGTTATTTAAGGTCAGACACTTCGCCTCATTTCCAGTTTACCAAGTCGTTTACTCGTCCTAACTCTCTTGTTTAGACACCCTTAAACGTGGGAAACTTCATACTGGTTTCCCGACACACTCCGCCCAGTCTCCTACGGATCCTCCAAGACAGCTTCATAATGTCTTCATAAAAGGACAATTTCTTCTCGTATTTCAATTTATTTGACTTCATCATTCACTCTGATACTATTCCATCTGTTTTTCCTTCTTTTTTGTAGCTTTTCTTAGCATTAAAAAGTTAAAATGCACTGCGGTTCAATCAGTCAATACTAGACTAGATTCACCCTTTAACCCTGAAGATCAGCACAGACGGCTGGTCACCATAGCAACACAGACGACAGTCTCGCCCAGCTAGTAGCTACGAAACGGCAAAGAGAGAGATTTAAGACGAACATCGATAATCTGGAGACGAATGGACTGATTAGTGTTTATAGTCACTCCAGCTGGTTTCCTGATACGTTTAATCTGAAACGAGAAACTGACTAACGTTAAAAAGTCACGAGGCTGAAGTCGCTTCTCATTCACCAGCTTCATGTTGGAATTTTCTCGATCCACCTTAAATGCTGCTGCAGTTACATTCTGGTGCCTCAGCCGCCATTTTAAGGTGGAACGGAAACCTTCGAACAAGAAGCTGGTGAATGGGAAGCGACTTCAGCCTCGTAAAGAGTCCAACGTCGAGAGACGTTTTACAAGAAACTGATCTGCTTCTGTGGAGAAGTTTCCTGCTGGAGATGCGAGAAAAGCGGCTACAGCTGAGCTGAAGCTGAAAGCAGAGCGGAGTCAGTCTGAGTTTTTATTTATATTATGTTTCTTAGTCTTTACTAGTACATTAGAACATACTGAGACGGAGTTACAGCCAAGATGGTCAAACGTTACTTCAATAAAATGGACATAAAATGTTGTTGGGCAAAATGTCTCTACTTCACATTTGGGCCCCTGATCTAGACCTGCCAGAGTGAACCATCCTTTCTTTACTACTTTACTGCTCTGTAGTACTAAACTACTGTAAGGGGCCCTTCTCTTACATATCGCAGCAGTCCGAGGAAAGCCTTTCAGTTTTTGACATAATTTGGAAAATGCCCGCTGGTCTTCACATTGTGTGTAAATTTCATGATGAATGGACCAAAAGAAACGACCCAGACTGACTTGGAAAGACGTCTGGTTCCATTGACTTGCATTAAAAGTAAAGTAGGTTTTTTCCTTCTCCTGTAAAGTCGCCGTTTTGGAGATGCAAGGTTTTCCTCTGACAACAGCGGCATGTACACGGCATTTTCCCTTGTCTGTGCGATGTCCACTGAGGATGTTCTGGGTTTTTTCTTGGTTTTTTTGTGTCTACATATTTAAAAAGATCATTCTTAATACAGCAATCTCATGCCGATCTGTAATTTTTGTGAAATATCAGCGATGACCTAGAAATTGACAAACAATTTCACTTAGAAAATCAACAAAACCGTTCATTTGACCAGCGGCGGGTGAAGTTTTAAATACGACCGTCACTCAAATTGGCATCAAATGGTTGATTTCATCACCGAGCCAGAAATACTGTCTGCAGAAACTCACACATTGGTGTGCAGCTGAAAGTCTCCGGTCTTGTAGCCAATGGCGAAGTTGTTGCGGGTCATTTTGGATTTGGCACTGTCAAAGGTCATCTGGTAGCCGGCGAGCCAGCCCTCGTAGCCCAGAACGCCGGCCGCGTGGATGGTGGGACCGGCGAAGTCAAAATCAACATCACAGCCCACGTTGAGGAACTCGCGCTTATAGGCCGTCTTCACCTTCCCGCTCTTCTTTCTGTCGCAGAGAAACAGCGTTACACCATCACAGCTGACCGTCCACTGCGGTCAGGCCTGCAGTGAAGAACTAGCCTTACCCTGTGTTTGGAGAGAACGTCGTGTCAAAGGCCAACTTCAGTCCTTTAGTGATCTGTAAGGGCAATCAATCAATCAATCAATCAATCTTTATTTTGTTAATGTTATTTTAACCCAGTGACCCTCATTTACAATGTAGCCAAGCAAATTACAGAGATTGAAAAAGTTTAAATGAAATTTACGAATAAAAAAAAAAAAAAAAATCAGCAGGACAAAAAATAAATTTAAAATAGGCGTAAAATAAGTAAAATATATAATGAACACATTAAAATGAAGTAAAGGAACCAACGCAGATAACAAGCAATAAAAAAAACGGATCTTAAAAAAAAATTATTTACTATAATCACTGTCGACGGAAGAAAACCTCATTTCTCTGTTTTGGATGTTTTTCAGTTTTTGACATAATTTGAAAACACAATGGCCATATATAATATATATATATATATATATATATATATATATATATATATATATATATATATATAGTGTGTAAACTTCATTATGAATAGACCAACAGAAATGACCCAAAATTACTTGCAAATAAGTCCGGTTCCATTGACCTACATTAAAAGAAGAGTAGGTTTTTCCTTCTCCTGTAAAGTTACCATTTTGGAGATACGAGGGTTTGTTCATGCAGTATCCACCAAAAGTGAGCTCACCCCTCACATTTCTGCAGATATTCTATCTTCTGATGGGACGTCACTGTAGAACTGAAACTCTGATATAAGTTAAAGTGGTCAGTGTGCAGCTTGTATAGCAGTGCAGATTTACTGTCCTCTGAAAAGAACAACACACAGACATTAATGTCTAAACAGCTGGCAGCACAAGTGAGTCCACCTCACAGTGGACGTGTCCAGATTGGGCTCAGAGGGTCAATATTTAGTGTGACCATCATGATTATCTAGCACCACCTGAACCCTCTTGGGCCTGGAATTCACCAGAGCTGCACAGGCTGCTACTGGAATCCTCTTCCACTCCTCCATGATGACGTCACAGAGCTGGTAGATGTGAGACACCCTGAGCTCCTCCTCCTTCTGCTTGAGGACGCCCCACAGGTGCTCGATTGGGTTTAGGTCTGGAGACGTACTTGGCCAGTCCATCACCTTTACCTTCAGCAACGCCGTGGTCATGAGTAATCCATGTTCTTGGACTGCTTGTCTTCAGCAAACTATTTCCGGGCTTTCTTGCGCGTCAGCTTCAGAAGAGGCTTCCTTCTGGGACGACGGCCATGCAGACCGAGTTGATTCATTGTGCAGCGTATGGTCAGCACTGACAGGATGATCTCCCACTTCTTCAACCTCTGCAGCAACGCTGGCAGCACTCATGCATCTATTTTTTGAAGCCAATCTCTGGATGTGACGCTGAACACACGGACTAAACTTCTTTAGTTGACCCTGGCGAGGCCTGTCCCAAGTGGAACCTGTCCTGGAAAACCGCTGTGTGACCTTGTCCACTGTGTTATAGCTCAGCTTCAGGGTGTTAGCAGTCTTCTTATAAGCCTAGGCGTCTTTGTGGAGAGCAACACTTCTATTTCTACAGAGTTTCATTTCACAGTGTCGTCCCATGAAAAGATGGAATAAAATATTTGCAGAAATGTGAGGGGTGCACTCACTTTTGTGAGATACTGTACATGTATGTGTGCGTACCTGGTCCTCGACGGTGATCTCGGTGCCGAGTGTGTTGTCCGTGTTCCATTTCTCGGTGAAGGTGAGGCCGTACTCGTCCCATTTGTACTTGGTCTCCAGGTTAGCGTTCACTTTGGTGGTGTCTATGTTAGACGAGCCGGATGTCTTGAACTCCTGATTTAAAACAGACGTTCAGGTTTAAATCAGACATCTCAACTTTATTCATATGGTCCCCTTCATACATAAAAACCCAGCTCAAAGTGCTTCACACAATGTTTACATTAACGTTCATAAAATTAACGAAACCATCGGACTGAACTGTCTTTTCCTCTGTGATCACACCAAACAAAACCGTCTACAAAAACTAAATCCACATGCCGTCAGTACCCACCACTCCATTCGCTGACTTGGTCTTCACGTCGAGCTTCACCAGCCCAAAGCCTTCCAGAAACAAAGCACATTGAAAAAAACAGAATTTGAAACATTACTGGACACAATTTACTGTCCTATGCAAAAGACGCCCTTGCTCAAATTCCATGTTGCTGATTTTCTGAATATAAGTAAAGCTGCACATCTACAGAGACACACTTCTGGACATTTTAATGCACAATAAAGGTTTATTTGCTGAATTTAGCATATTGGAAATAAAATTTGGCCTGTGCAAAAATGATGGACCATTAAAATTTGGGGATGATTTAATTTCAGTTAGATAAATCAACAAAGACGTCATTTGACTGGGGGTGTCCAAATCTTTGCGTCCAACAGTAATTACGTCACGTTTTTCTGAGTATATGGGGGGTACGGTCAGTACGTCTAGAACCCAGGTGTCAGACATAAGATTCTATTAATATAAGCCCATTTTACAACGAGCTGCACTACAGTCCCCAGCATGCACTGCAACAGAATGTGCTCTGACTCTCCTGCCCCAACAAGAATCTATGGGACAGCGTTTACGCCTCAATTCTACACAGTTCTACACCAGTCATGTCAACAAATGCATTTCAGCTGCAGGTCAACCAACACAAATACTGAACGTCAGCTCAGCAGCTCAGAAACCGAGCCCAAGTATTAAAGAACCTGCAGTAAAGAAAGGATCCAGGTGTCTAGATCCAGCAAATAGGGACTATTTCAAGCTCTACTACAAACGTCTGCATTTTACTGCAGAGTTTTTTTTTGGCATTTTGAATAAACAAAGGCCTGTTGGGGTTACAGCACAACGTTAATTAAAAATTAAATAAAAACATTTTTTCTATGGCCCATTGCTTCTTTACTGGTTGGGTTGGACAGCACTGGTCTAGAGCGCTGGTCTGTAAACACCAACATGCAAAATTCTGCACTCCATTCTGAGTTCCACCGTCCCCTTGTGGCTCCACAGCTGAATCAGATCAGCAGGTAATAATAAAATAATCCTCCTCTACAGTAAAATAAAGCTCTGCTGATCCTTCAACACAGTTTAACAGTAAATGGTCTTGAACGCTGGAGTTAATGTAGAACTGCTGATTCACCCTTTAACCCTGAAGATCAGCGCAGACGGCTGGTCACCATAGCAACACAGACGACAGTCTCGCCCAGCTAGTAGCTACGAAACGGCAAAGAGAGAGATTTAAGACGAACGTCGATAATTTGGAGACGAATGGGCTGATTAGTGTTTATAGTCACTCCAGCTGGTTTCCTGATACGTTTAATCTGCAACCAGAAACTGACGAACGCTAAAAAGACGCAAAGCCAAAGTCAGTTTCTCACTCGCCAGCTTCTCGTTCAAATTGTCCCGTTCCACCTTAAATGGTGCAGCAGTGACATTCTGGTGCCTCAGCCTCCATTTAAGGTGGAACGGGAAAATTCAGAAAGAAGCTGGCGAATGAGAGAAGTCTAAAACTAAGACATTTTACAAGAAACGATCCCATTTTTCTGGTAAAGTTTCCTGCTGGAGATGTGAGAAAAGCACCTATAGCTGAGCTGAAGCTGAAAGCAGAGCAGAGCCAGTCTGTGTTTTCATTTATATTACATTTTTTAGTCTATACTAGTACCATCGGCATATACTACGACAAATTTACAGTCAAGACGGTAAATTTGACACAATCTTGTGGCTCCCAAGGTGGTTTGATTTTTATTAAAAGGACAAATTGGCTCTTCATATTATTTGGGTTGCGATGCCTGAGTAACCCCACATATTTATCCATCTGTTCCGCCTGCAGCGCTTTAGCTCCGCCCATTCACGTAGACAAAGACTTTCAGCCCGGACTGCGTTTTGACTGAAGAACAATACAGGAAAGCCAATCAAAACAGAGCTCATTTACATACATCAAAAGGCACATAAATGTCTTAACTCTAAGGGATGAAGCCAGGCTGGAAAATGATCATGAATAAATGAACTGTGGCTGATTTTAGCACATAAAACCACACAAGTGTGCCATGTGGAATCATAACAAGCGGAAAATGAGGACTATGGGCGCTTTAAAGTGAATTAAAGTGTAATTCCTAAGTGTGAGAGAGGGTGCGTGTTGAGCTCCGTACCATATCCCTTATTGAAAATGTCCTTTGCAGATTTGCCGAGGTCAGCGTACGCTGGAGGAACAGCCATTTCAGCTGGAAAGGAGGGGAAAAAAAAAAAGATAAAAACACAGTTTCCCTGCAAAACAACACAAATACTACTGCAACCAAAACAGCAGCCAGTAATACTGTGTACAGAAAGAAAAACAGCCTCGAGCTGAAGCTGCACTTCCTGTTCCTTCCTTCTACGACTCTATATGATCATTCTGGGAGGACGTGTTTGTAATTTCACACAATTTCCTGAAATGACTGGATGAACTCCTCCCGGTTCTTTATTACTGCGTGATTCTGACCACAGACAACGACCCACGGTTTCCCATCACTAAAGACAGGATTACTCATGCAGCACATTTCAAGCTCAGAGGTACTTTAGGTATGATAAACACATAAAAAGCTAAAATCTTTATAATGTATACATTAAAATACATACAAAACACAGGTAACCTGTCAATCATGTACTAATGCGACATTATTAATGCTACTCAGTTTTTTTTAGCACATTTTAGAACCTTCGTCAGAGCACACTGGAAAAAATCAACAAGCAGCAAACTAACAAAAGCAGCAGTTTGGTGGAGCGCCAGTTCCCCTCAAGAACCTCCACTCAAACAAGAACCCCCAAGATGTATGAACGAGTGCGAGAGGATACAATCATATATATGACATATACAGTCAATGAGTATATACATGATATGCATTATATACTATATCGCCAGAAGTATTCGGTCGTCTGGCTTCACACGCATATGAACTTGAGTGACGTCCCATTCTTAATCCATAGGGTTTAATATGATGTCGGCTCACACTTTGCAGCTATAACAGCTTCAGCTCTTCTGGGAAGGCTGTCCACAAGGGTTAGGAGTGTTTATGGGAATTTTTGACCGTTCTTCCAGAAGCACATTTGTGAGGTCAGACACTGATGATGGATGAGAAGGCCTGGCTCACAGTCTCCGTTCTAATTCATCCCAAAGGTGTTCTATGGGGTTGAGGTCAGGACTCTGTGCAGGCCAGTCAAGTTCTTCCACACCAAACTGGCTCATCCGTGTCTTTATGGACCTGCTTTGTGCACTGGTGGGCAGTCATGTTGGAACAGGAAGGGGCCGTCCCCAAACTGTTCCCACAAAGTTGGGAGCGTGAAATGGTCCAAAATCTCTTGGTGCTGAAGCTTTAAGAGTTCCTTTCACTGGAACTAAGGGGCCGAGCCCAACTCCTGAAAAACAACCCCACACCATGATCCCCCCTCCACCAAACTACCGTCTCCTGACAACCGCCAAACCCAGACTCGTCCATCAGTTTGCCAGACGGAGAAGCGTGATTGGTCACTCCAGAGAACATTAACAATGTATTGTAACAAAAGAAGAACCTTTTTGGGTGCTATATAGAACCGTTTTCTATATATAATGTCTATAGCACATTCATGCATATTTTCCATCAATCTAAAGATCCCTCTGATGATGCAAAAAAAACTTTTAATCATGCATAAGGGTTCTTTGAGTGTCTCTGGTTCTATAAAGAATCATTCTCTTTACTAAAGAACCCTTGAAGAAGCATCTTTTGAAGAGTGTGTACTAGCTATTAAACAAACAAACAAGTAAACATTTCCCATAAATGTGTTACAGCGCACAGTCACAAGCTAAAACTTTAAGGTAGAACCAGAACAATCAGAGGAAATAAGAGGTTTCTTTTATTTACGTTCATTTAGCTCAAGCTAAATAATGAACATCTAACCAGCTCACATTATGAGCCGTTTGCAGTTTCTCTGTATAATCAATATGTTAAATCTAGTGAGCGGAAAATAAGCGTGTAATAGTTTTCCTTCCTTACAGCAGAGCAGAGGACGTGTGACTGACTCAGTCACTGCAGAAGAGGAAACGGTGAATTCCGCTCTTTCAGCTCGGAGATGAAAACAGAACTTCAGCTCCAGAGACGACCTGCAGAAGACAGTCTGCAGTCAAACCGGCCGAGCCGCCTAACCCCTCCCTGACACACACACGTCCAGTAATAAGTCATCCAGAGATCAGCACACACACACACACACACACACTCTCCACGCAGAACCCGCAACACTGCCTCAGATGCACGGTACTGTAGGTGGTTTACTCAGGAAACACAGCCGGAATCATCAGTTAGTTTGATTTAGACCGAAACCGCAGGTTGTGTTAAACATGTGAATGTTCATCTGACCCGTCTGACCGCTGTGAGGGTCAGAGGCGGGTGGTTCAGTTCTAAAGAATAAAGTCCTGCCCAGGATATTGTTCCAACTGCTTGTTCGCACAAAACCAGCAGTTAGTGTTCATCAATCCTGACGAGGGATCTTACTGAGCCTGAACGACCCACTTCTGATGTGGGCGTGGCCTAATGTTTTGATATATACATATGATTGACAGCCTTCAGTCCAACACTGCCAACCTGCTAAAGTTCCAGCGCTGAAGCAGAACTAAACACAACAGCGCGAATGAAGAAACGAGGGGAACAGGTTCTACATGTACAGGTGGTGGTTACCTACTGTTTGGTCTTTAGCTTTCTCTTGGTGGTTAGCTTTCGCTTGGTCTTTAGCTTTATCTTGGTGGTTAGCTTTCGCTTGGTCTTTAGCTTTGCCTTGGTGGTTAGCTTTATCTTGGTGGTTAGCTTTCGCTTGGTCTTTAGCTTTATCTTGGTGGTTAGCTTTCGCTTGGTCTTTAGCTTTATCTTGGTGGTTAGCTTTCGCTTGGTCTTTAGCTTTATCTTGGTGGTTAGCTTTCGCTTGGTCTTTAGCTTTCTCTTGGTGGTTAGCTTTCGCTTGGTCTTTAGCTTTCTCTTGGTGGTTAGCTTTCGCTTGGTCTTTAGCTTTATCTTGGTGGTTAGCTTTCGCTTGGTCTTTAGCTTTCTCTTGGTGGTTAGCTTTCGCTTGGTCTTTAGCTTTATCTTGGTGGTTAGCTTTCGCTTGGTCTTTAGCTTTATCTTGGTGGTTAGCTTTCGCTTGGTCTTTAGCTTTATCTTGGTGGGTAGCTTTCGCTTGGTCTTTAGCTTTATCTTGGTGGGTAGCTTTCGCTTGGTCTTTAGCTTTATCTTGGTGGTTAGCTTTATCTTGGTGGTTAGCTTTCGCTTGGTCTTTAGCTTTATCTTGGTGGTTAGCTTTCGCTTGGTCTTTAGCTTTCTCTTGGTGGTTAGCTTTCGCTTGGTCTTTAGCTTTATCTTGGTGGTTAGCTTTCGCTTGGTCTTTAGCTTTGCCTTGGTGGTTAGCTTTCGCTTGGTCTTTAGCTTTATCTTGGTGGTTAGCTTTCGCTTGGTGGTTAGCTTTGCCTTGGTGGTTAGCTTTCGTTTGGTCTTTAGCTTTATCTTGGTGGTTAGCTTTCGCTTGGTGGTTAGCTTTCGCTTGGTGGTTAGCTTTCGCTTGGTGGTTAGCTTTCGCTTGGTGGTTAGCTTTCGCTTGGTGGTTAGCTTTGCCTTGGTGGTTAGCTTTCGCTTGGTCTTTAGCTTTATCTTGGTGGTTAGCTTTTGCTTGGTCTTTAGCTTTGTCTTGGTCTGTGGGTAGACAACACGGACAGGCTGCTGACTGGCTACAGCTGCTAAAGGTGAACCCTACGCTGGACACTTGTGATAGACTATATTTCCAAAAGTCTTCACTCACCCATCCAAATCATTGAATTCAGGTGTTCCAGTCTCTTCCATGGCCACAGGTGTATAAAGCCGAGCCCCTAGGCCTGCAGACTGCTTCTACAGACATTAGTGAAAGAATGGGTCGCTCTCAGGAGCTCAGTGAATTCCAGCGTGGTGCCATGATCGGACGCCACCTGTGCAGCAAGTCCAGTCGGGAAATTTCCTCACTACTAAATATTCCACAGTCCACTATCAGTGGGATTATAACAAAGTGGAAGCGATTGGGAACGACAGCAACTCAGCCACGAAGTGGTCAGCCACGTAAAATGACAGAGCGGTCAGCGGATGCTGAGGGGCATAGTGCGCAGAGGTCACCAACTTTCTGCAAAGTCCATCACTACAGACCTCCAAACTTCATGTGGCCTTCAGATCAGCTCAAGAACAGCGTAGAGAGCTTCATGGAATGGGTTTCCATGGCCGAGCAACTGCATCCAAGCCTTACATCACCAAGCGCAATGCAAAGCGTGGAATGCAGTGGTGTAAAGCGCCGCCACTGGACTCTAGAGCAGTGGCGACGTGTTCTCTGGAGTGACCAATCACGCTTCTCCATCTGGAAATCCAGTGGACAAGTCTGGGTTTGGCGGTTGCCAGGAGACGGTACTTGTCTGACTGTATTGTGCTGAGTGTAAAGTTTGGTGGAGGGGGGATCATGGTGTGGGGGTGTTTTTCAGGAGTTGGGCTCGGCCCCTTAGTTCCAGTGAAAGGAACTCTTAAAGCTTCAGCACCAAGAGATTTTGGACAATTTCATGCTCCCAACTTTGTGGGAACAGTTTGGGGACGGCCCCTTCCTGCTCCAACATGACTGAGCACCAGTGCACAAAGCAGGTCCATAAAGACGTGGATGAGCCAGTTTGGTGTGGAAGAACTTGACTGGCCTGCACAGAGTCCTGACCTCAACCCCATAGAACACCTTTGGGATGAATTAGAGCGGAGACTGTGAGCCAGGCCTTCTCGTCCAACATCAGTGTCTGACCTCACAAATGCGCTTCTGGAAGAACGGTCAGAAATTCCCATAAACACTCCTAACCCTTGTGGAAAGCCTTCCCAGAAGAGATGAAGCTGTTGTAGCTGCATATTGCTATTTTGAATATATAATGTATTTATATTTTTGTAGCCTGCACTGTATTCGGCAGTCTCCCAGGAGGGCAGGATGGGCGTCCAGACTAATTAAACACAATAAACCGCCCTAACTATAGATACCAGCTTAGCAGAGGTGGGTAGTAACCATGTCATTTACTCATGTGCTTTAGAGGCCAGAGCTGCACTATGTACTCAAAGCTCAGTACATTTTCAGCACTTTGTCTTTTATTATAATAAATCGATCTACAGATAATCTAGTGCTACACTGACGCTGTGCTGTGTTTTACAGTCACTGTGTTTACATGCAAAGATCTGTGCCAATCTGATTGAACACAATCCGATTACAGATTCAGGCTGAGGTGTTCAATCTCACTCTACTCCACAATCTGGTGGAAGATCTCCGTTTACACCCTCACTACAAGAACTCGGATCCAAAATGAGATCCTCCCACTGAGCTGCATCCCCCGTCACCTAAACTCTATTTTACTTCTAAAAATATTGGGACACTAATCCAAATGTGCACATGAGCTGCTAAGCCTCCACCCAACCCAGCTGACTCAGCGTTCCATCAACCATCGGAAAACACGACGACGATCGGAAAATAAATCCGGGTTTGAATTGATCCAAAACTAAAGAGCGGAAAACGTCCCGAAGCGGCGGAAAGAGACCCAGTGTGTTCAACACCCATCACAAGAGAACATCTACCCTCTTAAACATGATGGTTCTTCAAGGGTTCCTCAGTAAAGACAATGGTTCTATGAACCCTGAACACTCAAAAGAACCCTTTGCACGACTAAGATTTTTCAGATTGATCGAGAACGCGCTGCAGATGGTTCTATAGAGAACCTTTTCGAAAAGGGTTCTGTTGCTGT
>NC_051223.1:40407615-40412615 GCF_015220715.1 Pygocentrus nattereri
AATACCTGTACATTTACAAACCCCCAACAAATAAATTACATCTCTCATATTTCTGTACATCTGTGCAAAACCAGACCCGACCTCCACCGAACCCCAGGTGGAACTGCAAGAGAACCTCCTCAACACATCAATCAAAAACAAACACACACACACACACACACACTCACACTCGTTCCCACTGATACAGCGGCTCAGCTCGGCTCCGAGAGGCGCCGACATACAGAAGAAACGGGACACATGAAGACACGGTCCGAACGGAGGGAGGAAGAACTACTGCTGCAGCCAGTTTAGCTCCACCCAGTTTACAAAACTCCGGCATAATTAAACGTTTAAGATGTAAACAGAGCGGTTTGGTGTGAAATGAGAAACATCAGAACCGTTCCCAGTGGTGGTGATGGGAACCAGACGTCCCCCTCTAAAAGCTCCTACAGAAAGTTCCTACATGAACTGGTTCTGAATTCACTGCCTGATGACTGAGACGCTGTTTTATGAGAGTTTAGAGAACTTCAACTCCATTCATGGTGGAGGGAGACATGCAGGGCGCTGTGCGGCAAAATAGTCCCCAAAGAAAACTCATTATTCCAGATTTTCCACTATTTTCCATCATCAATGTTCCATATAAGCTCAGAAGACTCGTGTAGGTTCTCTGGTGGTTCTGGATGGTAAATAAAGTGTCTATATCTGTGTTGTAGTCATGGCGACGCCTGGTTCCCATCACCACCACTGTAAATACGTCTGGACCACTTCACACCAAACCCACTGAGTCTCTCTGATTTTACTCTGTGCAGAAAATTTTGGTGGACTTCCCCTTTAAAGTGACAATTCAATGAGAAATCAAATGCACACGGTTTTCCTCTCAGATCAAACGCAGTTAATCAGCCGAGTCGTGTTTGGTGTCTGAACTTTGCTTCTTTAGTTTTAGCCCCGGAGCTTGTGTCTCTCACACTCGCCACAGGGTGGAGCTGTTCAGTGTCTCTAATAGATTTTAATGTGTGGTTTCTGACTCTATGGCTCACTGCTACCTATAAACATGGACCAAAGCGAGTCGCACTGTCGACTTTCACACACCCGTAAAAACGACGGTGCTTCAAAGGTTCTTTAGTAAAGAAAATGGTTCTACATAGAACCCATCTGAAAAGGGTACCTATTGATACAAGCCTGACACTGTAAACAACAGAACAACCCTTTTGGGTCCTATATAGAACCATCTAAAGCCCACTCATGCACCATTTCCATCCATCTGAAGAACCCTGGTACGATGTAAAGAACCATTTAATCATGCAGTGGGTTCTTTGACTGCTTGGGGTTCCATATAGAACCATTTTCTATATTAAGAACTCATCGAGTGTGGATAACCGACAACAGAGTGTAAAGACATTTTCAACCATTTAGACCACCGTTCTAAAGTTTAGAACCTCGTTTCATACTAATAATTCAGTGTTTTTATGCAGAACAACAACTTGAACAATGCATATTTAAATATTCGGCAAATTTAGACAGCAAAGGGCAGTTTTTGTTGCTGTAATCAATATTTTATGCAATTTTGGCAACAAGAATAACTTACGACATGCTGAAAATGACTGCAGGTAACTATAGTTATTAATTATAGTCCTAAATTATCTCTGATGAATGGTGATCACTTGTCATAGAATATGCATATAAATACTGATTTTACTATGAATTAGTTTATTATAACTTCATTTTTTCAATGCACACATCTTAGAATATCCTACATCTATATCTATATCACCATATTTACTTTTTTTTATTATATATTTCCGTTTTACAGCGTCCTGCTACTGATCTATAGTTATATATCTGGTAAAGTAGTACAGAACCAGCACATTAGAACCATTTATGCAATTGCCTGCCACCATAGTGCTTTTATAGGACTGGGAAAAACACGATTCGAAACTTTTGAACGGTAGTGTACGTCTTAAGTTTACAGTAAAAATGGGCAAAATATCCATCTGACAGAGGAGGAAAGTTGTGTGAATGACATTTCCACCCAGGGTGTCGTTCTAGGGGAGAACACGGTTTCGTTAAGTTGTAAATTTGTAAACGTTTGTAAAGTGTACAGTATAAGAATCCGCCTAAACATCATAAACACACATCAAAAAGAGATTATCGACACCTCGGACGAAGCAACTTTAGACCAGGAGATGAAACTAAAGGCTACTGAAGGTTATTGGCATCTGGAATGAAGGTTAAGATGACCGTTCGACCTTTTTCATCCCAAGTTTTGGCGACAAGGACAATAACGGCAAGGTAGCTGATCTGAAATATAACGTATATCCGTGTAAATCTGTCACGACAGGTCGTCTAATACTGCAGAGCGAAATGGCAAAATGGTTTTACACTAATGAGAAACATGGCAATAAGAATCAGGGCTCACGCCACTCGGCGCAGACCAGGAGGGTGGGAACTACAGGACTCTGAGCATGAAATGTTCTCGTATTGCTTCTACAGGTCGGTTTACGATATTTTACAACACCGAGGTCGGAACCGTTCTGGGAGAAACACTTGATCGATTTTTCTTTTTTTTTTTTTTAAAGGTACAATAAGCAAAATGTTCAGATTTACTGCTGGCTCAATGTCAGTTTTGCTGTCAGTAACGATGGTTTTTAACTTTTTATATCAATTCATATTTAAAATCTCTTTTTTTTACTTAAACTGTAAAAATCTCAAAAATGTTCAACCTAAAAAAAACACATCATGTGGTATCAAGTAGTTTCTCAACCTACAAAAATACTTTGAATAAACAATTCTCAGTCAAAAAAATCAAAATTATTGAGTTGAATAAAAAACTAGGTCAATTTTTACTACATGAAGTCATTTTTTTAGGTTGAACTGAGAACAGTATGTAATACATTTTACAATTAATTTACCAGAGAGATTGATGTATTTGTATTAGATATCACTGTTTTATTTTAAAGCATTATTAACTAGCATTAGCATTTTTTCTCATTTTATTTACTAAAGATTAAAGTCAGATGCAAAAGGTTTCATTAAATTTCATGTTTTGTTGATTTTCTAAGTGGAAAAATAAACTGGAAAAAATGGTTCATTCTTTCAACCTAAAAAAAAAAAAAGACATTATGTGGAAACAAGTTGTTTTATTCAACCTACAGAAATACTTTGAATTAACGATTCTCAAATAAAATTATACCTACAATTACACAAACTAGTTCAAGTGCTTATTACTACAAGAAGTCATTTTTTTAGGTTGAACTGAGGAGCCTTTTTCTTTTTTTTTCTTTTTTTTACAAAAAAAATTAAATTTTACAAATTTACAAATTTTCCAGTGAAAATTTTTAGGGTTTGGTTTCTATTCACACAGTTCTTTTACTACTTTTGTTTTAAATTGTAGAGCTCTTGTTAACTGTAGAATTTTTTTAGATTTTTTTCTTTTTATTCACTGAACTGAAAAAAAAAGACTCATTAGCTAAAACTTAATTACATCTTATGGTAACAGGTAGTTTTATTCAACTTACATAAATACATGGAATGAAGAATTATTTCAACCAAAAAAATCAATAATCTTTTGAGTTGAATAAAACTAGTTCAATTGCTTTTTACTACAAGAAATAAATGTTTTTAGGCTGATTTGATGACAGTTTTACAGTGTATGATATACGTTTTAGAACTAATTTCCCAGTGAAATTATCTTTTTTTTTCTTTTATTACTTTTTCCCCCATTTTAGACCATTTTAACTAGCACTAGTCTTTTTATTCACTGAAGATTAGTTATATGCAAAAATTTTTATTCAATTTCACGTTTGGATAAAATTACACCTAAAGCTCGGAAAACTACAACATATCCCACCAATTTAATTTTATTTCAGTTTAAATATAATATTATACAATTTAAATAATTTTTTGTTTAATTTGAATTTCTAGAATTTCCCCCCAAATTTTAAAACCCGAGCTTGTGTTTATGTGAACTCTGCTGGCCATAGCTTTGCACACTATGCAGAATCTCTGCACTTTAATTTAACATCCTCACCGAGTTTTTGCCGACTGTTAAATCAAATTTAAGTTCCAGCCTAGTTTATAGAAACAAAACTGGATTAAAAAACTGCTAATGCAGATTCTCCTTTCTACAAATCTATGAAACGCAGATAATATAATATTTCACCAAGCACAAATCGAAAATTATGCTTATTGTACCTTTAATCTGGACAACACGATCTTCAGAATCTAGATAACATCAGAACTGCAGACGTCATCGTGTAGCAGAGACTTAAACGTTGCCCTACTGAGCACCTACGTTTGTTACCTGTGTCTTTCAGTGTGTTTTCTGGTAAAAAAAAAAAAACAACAGAAAAATAACAAAACATAAATAAAGTCTTTGTATACTGAGCCTCGGAGAAGAGGTCTGTGCAAGAAGTCAAGCAGGAGGCTCAAACGTGTTTTCTAAATTGGAAACGGACACTCGTCTAACTCCTTTAGCCGTCTACGAGGAGTTTAGAGTAGCGAGAGAAAGTCAGAGAGCACCTTTAATTCATGTCACTGCCAGTTAAAACAGCCAGCAAGTACAAACTGTTCATTCTACAGCATCAGGAATAAAAGAAGAAAACATTTAACAGGAAATGACTCATTTTAGTCCAAGAAGACGCCACATGTTCACTTGCAGCTTCGCCTTCAGATTTAACTTTATGCAAATGAAACTTTTACAGTTACACTCCTAAAAAAAAAAAAAAAAAAGACGGTTCCTCAAGGGTTCTTCAGTAAAGAGAATGCTTCTGTAAGAACCATGAGTTCTGTATAGAACCATTTCACGCTTAAACAGTTATTTACACATTTATACATTTACATTTACGGCATTTGGCTGACGATCGTATCCAGAGCGACTTTAAGTTTGATCATTTTACTCAGGCAGGCCAAGGTGGTGTTAGGAGTCTTGCCCAAGGACTCTTATTGGTGTAGTGTAGGGTGTTTGCCCAGGTGGGGATTGAACCCCAGTCTACAGTGTAGAAGGCAGAGGTGTTACCCACACT
>NC_051223.1:40417615-40465115 GCF_015220715.1 Pygocentrus nattereri
TCTGTGCAGGCCAGTCAAGTTCTTCCACACCAAACTGGCTCATCCACGTCTTTATGGACCTGCTTTGTGCGCTGGTGGGCAGTCATGTTGGAACAGGAAGGGGCCGTCCCCAAACTGTTCCCACAAAGTTGGGAGCATGAAATTGTCCAAAATCTCTTGGTGCTGAAGCTTTAAGAGTTCCTTTCACTGGAACTAAGGGGCCGAGCCCAACTCCTGAAAAACAACCCCACACCATGATCCCCCCTCCACCAAACTTTACACTCGGCACAATGCAGTCAGACAAGTACCGTCTCCTGGCAACCGCCAAACCCAGACTCGTCCATCAGATTTCCAGATGGAGAAGCGTGATTGGTCACTCCAGAGAACACGTCTCCACTGCTCTAGAGTCCAGTGGCGGCGCTTTACTCCACTGCATTCCACGCTTTGCACTGCGCTTGGTGATGTAAGGCTTGGATGCAGCTGCTCGACCATGGAAACCCATTCCATGAAGCTCTCTACGCTGTTCTTGAGCTGATCTGAAGGCCACATGAAGTTTGGAGGTCTGTAGTGATTGACTCTGCAGAAAGTCGGTGACCTCTGCACTCTATGCCCCTCAGCATCCGCTGACCGCTCTGTCATTTTACGTGGCCGACCACTTCGTGGCTGAGCTGCTGTCGTTCCCAATCGCTTCCACTTTGTTATAATCCCACTGACAGTGGACTGTGGAATATTTAGTAGTGAGGAAATTTCACGACTGGACTTGCTGCACAGGTGGCGTCCGATCACGGCACCACGCTGGAATTCACTGAGCTCCTGAGAGCGACCCATTCTTTCACTAATGTCTGTAGAAGCAGTCTGCAGGCCGAGGGGCTCGGCTTTATACACCTGTGGCCATGGAAGTGACTGGAACACCTGAATTCAGTGGTTTGGATGGGTGAATATGGTGTATACGGCAATATAGTGTAGAGTCATTGTCTTTACTAAAGAACCATCTTTAAGTGTGTATAAACCTATTTAAGTGCAGCCCAGTCCAGCGCTCTAAAGACCAAACTCCAAGTCCTAATGGACTCAGATCTCACATTCACTGTCAAAGCAATCACCAAAATAGCATCCGATCACCTTAAAAATATGTCCAGAATCAAACATTTGGTGTCCCAGCAAGGATTAGAGAAACTCGTCCACCAGGGTGGACTACTGTAATGGTCTCCTAACTGGACGTCCCTAAAAGACCATTAAACAGCCCATTCTGAATGGCTTTTCAGAAGAGCCTGCCTGTATATCTGCCGACCAGCATTACTCAGTTTATGAAGTGAACATCTTGCCTCGTTCAGAATGGCTGAGCTGCTAAAAACCTGTCCGCTGTTTCCAGATTTCCTCACAGCATGGAATCCCATGTAATTCTAATTAAAGCCAAAATAAATGGTTGGTCAGCAATGGCGTGTTTTCCCTGTTTTTTGGTCATCGTTTGCAATAAATGTTAGTAACTAAGTGGTCTGGAACACTAGGAGCCACAACAGAGGCTTTAAAAATTTTCTACAGTCTAATACGCATTTTTTCATTCGATTCAATCAATAATCAAACCAGCGGTCGGCAACATGCGTCTCTTTCACTGCCCTGTCGTGGCTCCACAGCTGAATCAGATCAGTAGGTAATAATAAAATAATCCTCCTCTACAGTAAAATAAAGCTCTGCTGATCCTTCAACACAGTTTAACAGTAAATGGTCTTAAACGCTGGAGTTAATGTAGAACTGCTGATTCACCCTTTAACCCTGAAGATCAGCGCAGACGGCTGGTCACCATAGCAACACAGACAACAGTCTCGCCCAGCTAGTAGCTACGAAACGGCAAAGAGAGAGATTTAAGACGGGCATCGATAATCTGGAGACGAATGGACTGATTAGTGTTTATAGTCACTCCAGCTGGTTTCCTGATACGTTTAATCTGCAACCAGAAGCCGATAAACACTCAAACGAGAAGCTTCAGCCTCGTAAGAACTCGAACGCTGAGAGACGTTTTACAAGAAACTGAGATGCGAGAAAAGCGGCTGTAGCTGAGCTGAAGCTGAAAGCAGAGCAGAGCCAGTCTGAGTTTGATATGATATGTTTCCTCCTATACTAGTACATTAACACACACTGGGACACGTTTACAGCCAAGATAGTAAAACAGACATAAAACGCTGTGGCTCCCAAGGTGGCTTGATTTCTGTCGAAAGGGCAAAACGGCTCTTCTTAACATTTGGGTTGGCAACCACTGTCTTAGTGTAAGGTGCCCGAACTGAGACACAGGCCTAAACCAAGGGAAGAACTCTTTGCTGGCGGTTGTTAGCAGTGATATCTGACAGGTCAGTCTAACGCAGCTTCAGTCTGTGGGTTTGAACTCTAGACTGCAGCCCTTCCACTTCTCCGAGTTATATTTAGAACTGGAAACATCAGCCTGAAACAACCCAGGACTCTTCTTAAACCAATGATATAAATTAATTAATTAATTAATCAATTAGCATGGTGCTAACTGCACACCTACATCACACATTCACCTTAAACAGTGTGGAGGTGCTCAGTGTCTCTACTAGACTTGATTATGTGGTTTCTGACACTGTAGGACTCACTGCCGCCTAAAAACATGGACTAAAGTGTGTTGGCACAGCCCGAATTTGGTCTGTGCTTCGGTCCATTTTCATAGATCGATCACTTGTGAGTGGTGTGTGTGTGTGTGTGTGTGTGTGTGTGGGTGGGTGAGTGAGTGTGAGTTCACCTGTGTTTGTGCAGCAGCAGCACGAGGAGCCAGATATTACACAAGATCAGACCACACGCCTCAGCCATGGCGAAGGCCCAGGGGATTCTGGGTACACTGTAGAAAAGAGAAGAAACCATTAATCCTCTTACGGACATGCTGAGCTTCATCAACCTGATTTTCATATCAGACTCACAACGGCACACAACTGACTATCACACCTGCGCCTAAAAGCTTTTTTCACACATTTTCAGCGTTTTACCTGCCAGAACACACCTCGCCATGTTCGACGCACGTACGATTCAACTCACGCACGATTCAACTCACGCACGATTCAACTCACGCACGATTCAACTCATCGAGAACGATTCACAGGCAATTCAACTCATGTACGATTCAACTCATCGAGTACAATTCACGGACGATTCAACTCATCAAGTATGATTCAATTCATCGAGTACGATTCACGGGCAATTCAACTCACGTACGATTCAACTCACGGACAATTCAACTCACGGACGATTGAACTCATCGAGTACAACTCACGGACGATTGAACTCATCGAGTACAATTCACGTACGATTCAACTCATCGAGTACGATTCAACTCATCGAGTACGATTCACAGGCAATTCAACTCATGTACGATTCAACTCATCGAGTACGATTCACGGACGATTCAACTCATCAAGTATGATTCAATTCATCGAGTACGATTCACGGGCAATTCAACTCACGTACGATTGAACTCATCGAGTACAATTCACGGACGATTCAACTCATCGAGTACAATTCACGTACGATTCAACTCATCGAGTACAATTCACGTACGATTCAACTCATCGAGTACGGTTCGCGGACGATTCAACTCATCGAGTACAACTCACGTACGATTCAACTCGCGTATGATTCAACTCATCGCGTACGATTCACGTACGATTCAACTCATCGCGTACGATTCACGTACGATTCAACTCATCGAGTACGATTCACAGACGATTCGTCCGCATCCAGGAGAAATCTGGCACCAAGCTTCAAACTAGCTCAAACTATATCAACGTTTTTGAAAAGAAAAACAGATACTCGTCAGCTTCTTCTGTGTTTCTATGTTTCTATGCGTCTGCTCTGCTGATATATGGGGTTTTAAATAATGCGCTTAAGTGCTTTTGCACAGTACTGTACTGTAAGGCATTTCCCTTGGTATAAAGAGTGGGTTTTAAATAATGTCAAACTATCGTAAAACGGACAGCTCGAAACCCAAAAGTGGTTCATGAAGTGGGATAAAGTGGGAGCTTTGGCTTTATTCCCAATGTGGAGCTTTAGCAGGTCTACTTTAGGTTTTGCACTTGCCTGTGTGGGACGTTAAGCTACTGCAAAGAAAGAAAACAAGCTTATTTGTATTAAAAACATGCTGACAAGACGTGTCCACAGCTGAGGACGTGCAGGTGCGTTACATCAGGGAATGGACCAAACAGCGCAGTGCAGTAAACAAGGCCAGGATGACCACTAAACTAAGACGTCTGAGACAGCTGAATCAAGCTTGACCAGTAAACGCAGTGCAGCTTATTTCTATAGCACCTTTCATTAACTGGTGTCATTACAAACGAGAGAATACGGTCATTTAAAAATTGAGAATAAAAATTAAAAGCCTGATTAAAAACAGATGCAAAAGAAAATCATTGCATGAAAATTTTATTTCTAATTTGATTTAAGATCATTAAAAATTGAACATTAAATCAGGATAACAACAACAACAACAAACAACAACAACAACAACAACAATAATAGTAGTAGTAAAACGCCGTAACAGGACTCCCATGGATATCTGTCCATGCCAGAACGTTCTGACCACCTCCTCGTTTCTACACTCACTGTCCACTCTATCAGCTCCACTGACCGTTCAGTTCCACTCTGTAGTTCTACAGTTACAGACTGTAGTCCATCTGTTTCTCTGATACTCTGTTACCCTGTTCTTCAGTGGTCAGGACCCCCATGGACCCTCACAGAGCAGGTACTATTTGGGTGGTGGGTCATTCTCAGCACTGCAGTAACACTGACGTGGTGGTGGTGTGTTAGTGTGTGTTGCGCTGGTACGAGTGGATCAGACACAGCAGGGTAACAGAGTATCAGAGAAACAGATGAACTACAGCGTGCAGATATACAGTAAGAGGAGCTGATATGTTTTAATGATGGTTTTAATTTCTATTCCACTTTCCTTTTTAAACGACTGTATTTTCTCGTGTGTGAAGCACTTTGAACGACCGCGGGGCGTGAAAGGTGCTTTGTAAGAAAACTTGCTTTGCCGGGTGGAACTCAGTGATGAGCACGTCGAAAAACCCGACACGCGGTCGCTTTCCCAATTTTATGTTTGGAGAGCAGCGGGCGTGTCTGGTGCTTCCTCTCGCCACCCAAAAGCCTGGTTTCGTCGCAGAACGCTGCCCACTTTGCAAATACTGCAAGAAATCAGACCCCTCTCACACCACACACAGCGGGCAGCGTTCCCTGATAAATCTGACCGTTTGGGTGGCAAGAAGAACCACCAGACACGCCAGCTGCTCTACTGGCTGATGTGCATCACACAAACCTGGAAAAATGACCCGGTGGGTCCGCTGTGGTGGGTTCCGCTGCGGTGGGTTCCACAGACAGACTGTATCCTGAGCAGAACCTTATAAATGACCCTTGGTCTGTTTCACCTGCTGAAGTGCTGAAGACTGTGGCTGCGTGCACGCTGAGCCCGCCGGGTCCTCCCCACAAAGCAAAGCTGAAGCAGACTGGGACTGTTTTGTTTTCACAACGTACAAATCAACTGAACCACAAAACGAACTGGTGGTCTCGGTCCGGTTCGTTTTGGGGGCCGTTTAGAGGGTCCGGGTTCATTTGAGGTGTTGTCCGAGTCCACTTCAGACACTGAAACAGCCCAAGGGTGAAAACACCCTTATGCTGCCAACCCAAAAAGGACTGCGGTCGTTTGGTTCCCTCTCAGGTTCTCTTTAACAGAACCCGGTATGGTTCATTTAAAAAGAGCTACATATGAAAAACGCCCACACCGCCACGTGAAACCCACTCACCTGTCCAGGAAGATGTCGGGCAGCGGAGGATAGGTGCGCATGTCCGGCACGCGCTCGTGGACGATCACCATGACGAAGGAGGTGAAGCCGAAGACGAAGACGACGTAGATGGAGCTGAGGACGGTTTTCCAGTACTCGGGGTCCAGCCGGCGACTCTGCTGCTTGTGCTTTCCGTTACTGTACTGATACGGTTCCCCACCCAGAGCATCGACACCGTCACAGTCCCGCACAGACTCTCCGTTACACAGCCACTCTCCACCTACGGGCCACACAAACACACCTCGCTCATACACCGACGTACTGAGGAGGAGGAGGAGGAGGAGGAGGAGGAGGAGGAGGAGTCAAATTTATACTCAGCAGAACGGATTTCATGAACTCCATAAGCTCAAAAGCCTCTGATCAAACACAACAGAGTCCAAATGAGTCCAAGAGCTCCAAATGAATCTGGCCTCAACACGGTTTATATCAGAGGTACATCGAGAAATTGTCACAATAAACAATATATAATAAAGAAAAACATCAATCAGTACAGTTACAGTTCATATCTGGCAGTAAATCCAGATAAATGGGACTAAATTTGCTCTATTTATAATGAAACATGCAGGTGGTCAGAAAAGCGCACTGTACTGTATTGTGACATACACCAATCAGGAATAACATTATGACCAACAATGACCATTTTATAAGCTTTACCCTGTTCTTCAGTGGTCAGGACCCCCATGGACCCTCACAGAGCAGGTACTATTTGGGTGGTGGGTCGTTTTCAGCACTGCAGTAACACTGACATGGTGGTGGTGTGTTAGTGTGTGTTGCGCTGGTCTGAGTGGATCAGACACAGCAGTGCTGCTGGAGTTTTTAAACACCTCAGTGTCGCTGCTGGACTGAGAATAGTCCACCAACCAAAAATATCCAGCCAACAGCGTCCTGTGGGCAGTGTCCTGTGGGCAGCGTCCTGTGGGCAGCGTCCTGTGGGCAGCGTCCTGTGACCACTGATGAAGGACTAGAGGATGACCAACACAAACTGTGCAGCAGCAGATGAGCTGTCTGTGTCTAATAGAGTGGACAGTGAGTGGACACAGTGTTTAAAAACTCCAGCAGCACTGCTGTGTCTGATCCACTCGTACCAGCACAGCACACACTAACACACCACCACGTCAGTGTTACTGCAGTGCTGAGAATGACCCACCACCCAAATAGTACCTGCTCTGTGAGGGTCCATGGGGGTCCTGACTACTGAGTGCAATACAGAGTGCAGCTATACAGTAAATGGAGCTGATGAAATGGCCAGTGAGTGTAGAAACGAGGGGGTGGTCAGAACGTTACGCCTGATCGGTGTAATTTATCATTATTCATATGGTGGTTGGTTGGTGTTGTGGGCAACACCTCTGCCATCTACACTGTAGACTTGAGTCCTCTGCATCCTACACTACACCAGTCAGAGTCCTTGGGCTAGACTCCTAACACTCCCTTCGCCTACCTGTGCAAAGTTATTAAATATTAAGTTGCTCTGGATAAGACGGTCTGCCAAACTGCCTACATGTAAAGATATTGTGATATTACCCGGCCCTAGTTAATATCACGAGGTGCTTCAATATGAATAATGACCTAGAAATAGTGCAGTATTTCAAATACTCGTTCTTTATTTTAATTATAATTTTATTTTAATTTTTACATTTCTCAAGACTCTAAAACTTTGTTGCTTATTTTCTAATACATACGCACCCACACACACACATCCCTAACCCCACACACACACACACACATCCCCACCCACACCCACACCGAGCCCACAGAGGTACTAAGAATTAAGCTGACTGACTGTAACACTGTACGGTCATAACACAGTTACATGCATGACATCTGGCCGACTCAGTCAGCGCAAACAGGCCAAAGTCTCAATAAACAGCACAATACAGGACCAGTCTGACACTGGTGTATTGTACTGTGTGTCCAGCTGTGTCGGCCTCCACTGGTACGCTTAATGAAAGGTCTCTTTCTGACCAGCAGCTGAAACCAAACAGCTGCATATTTGCAATTATAAGCTGCCACCAACAGAATACCAATAATTTATTTATTTGTGAGTTTTTCTCCCCAAAGTTGGTCTTTTCAGCCATTTCACACAGGCTACTTAGGCCTTGCCATCACAGCGTCTTTCCTTTCTGTATGTTTTCATACCAAATAACAAGACGGCTGGACATGGAGGAAAACACGAACCAGCCGGTTCCAAGTCGGTTTCTTCCCCCGGGCCATCAGGCTGCTGAACAGCCAGCAGTAAGGCTTGGATGCAGCTGCTCGGCCATGGAAACCCATTCCATGAAGCTCTCTACGCTGTTCTTGAGCTGATCTGAAGGCCACATGAAGTTTGGAGGTCTGTAGTGATGGACTCTGCAGAAAGTCGGTGACCTCTGCGCACTATGCCCCTCAGCATCCGCTGACCGCTCTGTCATTTTACGTGGCCGACCACTTCGTGGCTGAGCTGCTGTCGTTCCCAGTCGCTTCCACTTTGTTATAATCCCACTGACAGTGGACTGTGGAATATTTAGCAGTGAGGAAATTTCACGACTGGACTTGCTGCACAGGTGGCGTCCGATCACGGCACCACGCTGGAATTCACTGAGCTCCTGAGAGCGACCCATTCTTTCACTAATGTCTGTAGAAGCAGTCTGCAGGCCGAGGGGCTCGGCTTTATACACCTGTGGCCATGGAAGTGACTGGAACACCTGAATTCAGTGATTTGGATGGGGGAGTGAAAACTTCGGGAAATATAGTGCATTTCTTTTTCTTCTTTTATCTTTTTTTTCCCCTTTAAATTCTATAAGGAGCTACGGATCTTCACTCACTTTCCACCTGTGTAAAAGTGACAAACGTGATTTGATTTGAGCTGTGAAATCTTTCCGGAGGCCTCAAAGCCCCAGCATTACAGAACAGGGCCGCACCACGATACCGGAATCATATCGGTATCGCATCTGTGCCGGCAGATATAACCGTGTTAAAACATGACCGGCGTCAGGAGTTGATTTGACATTTCCAGCAGATATTTGATGAAGTATTTACTGCACTGGGTTAGGCTACATTAATTATTAATAATAGTAATAATAATAATAATAATAATAATAATAATATTAATAATTATTAATAATCATTAATAATTACACCGCGAGGAATCCGCCTGCTCCAACTTCTGCCAAGTGGAGAAGAAGCGGAGCAGATCTTTATGGGGGGTGCTAAAGGTGGGAATTTCACTGAGAAGCGTTTTTCAGAAAGTTGGAGCGTCAGTGAACTTCCCCACTACAAAATCACTCCCATAACGCTCCATCCCGCAAGCCAGACGGGCCTTTTTCCACACGCTGGCACCCTCCGCGGTACATGAGCAACTGAACTGCCACAGCTGGCACCGATCACAACGAAGTGCCATGTGGTCCGTTTTGCTGCGTGAATCAAAGCTGGGGTTAAAATCCTGTGCAGTAGTTTACAGTCTCAGGTTTCCGGCTTGTGACTGGGCTGTTATTTCAAGCCTATGTCTTCCAAAAAAGCCTCTCCAGCACAAAAAAACACTTTTTCGTCTAAAAACAGCCACAAATGAGGAACCTCATGAAACGAAGTGTGTAAGTCTCGTCCACACGTTTAAAACGTGAGAAACTGAAAACCAGGAGCGGAACTGGAGCGGACTGTTTACAGAACCAGGGCTGAACTGGGGGGATGGGTCAACCGGGCATGTTGTATGTGGTTCTGTAGAGCATCAAACAGGGTTGGCACCGTTACTTTGTTACATGTTGATTACAAGCTTATAACAACAGAAGAGCTGTTTTCAAACAGGTTCCGTATAGAACCACATACAAAACATTCTCCGTCCATCTGAAGAACCGTTTCACCACGCAGAGAACTTTTTACACATGCGAATGGGTTGCTGAGTCCTTATGGTTCTACCTGGAACCATTGTCTCTACTAAAGAACCCTTGAAGAACCATCTTTATTATGTGGGTACATTAGCAAAAACGTTGTTTATAAGCTTTAAGAGGGGAAAAGGAACCTGTGTATGTAGGCGAGTTGGACCAATCGGAGGCAACCAAACCTCCATGTGTTGTGACATCACAACCACAGCTTACTGGCAGTTTGATGCACTGTGTTTAGGGCTTGAGCCTCAGAATCGATCAACAGCAACAAAAAAAAAGTCGCAATATTTGTCGGAAAAAAATCGCAATTAGATCTTTTCCACAAATCGTTCAGCCCTAGTAACACATGAAGGTACAAATAAGCAGTTAAAGCCAAATGAAAAGCGCCACAATGAGCTGCTCTATCTGAGGAATACGAATATCTGAGGAAGCTGGCCGGATTAGTACCGATTAACAGGGAAGACGAAGAAACCAGCAACATCTGAGCTTTAACAGTTTAACAAACAACTATTTAACAAACAGTGGGTCAACGCTGACCTTCTCATGGGCTATAACTGCTTATTATAGTTTGAGGTGTTCGTGACCCAGTCAGTGACCCTAATTAAAAACCATTCCTGAATGCTTTGTAAGGGTGGTCTCATCGTTGGAACCATGCAAGAGGAATATCGGAGATTCCGGTGAACCTACCAGCGCTCCCCTGCGGCGAGTGTCCGTCGTGGGCGAACCCGAGCTCCTCCAGCACATCCGCGTTTTGTTTCTGCAGCTTACGGAGCGACACCATGAGCCTCTTGATGTCCCCGAGCACCTTGAGCTCGAGCGGAGGGGAGCGCAGGTCGTACTCAGTCAGGGTCAGGAGGCTGGTGCCGTCCAGCCGGTGTTTGTTGCACAGCAGGTCCACATAGTCGCAGAAGCCCTCCTCTCGCAGCCAGCGGCCCACCTGCTTCACCGTCCAGTATCGGACCCCCTGCTGAGCCATCGCACCGCTCACACACTCACGACACGCCGCACTCACACTGCACACGCGGGAAAAGGAGTAAAAACACATTGAGTTTCTCTTCTATGAACGTAAATAAATATGATGGCCATCAAATCAGGGCTTAAACTGAAACGCTACACAGAGTTACGCCGTTTCTTCATATCTGCAGCGTCGAAATAAACCAGAGGAGAACCGAGTACAATAACACTCACTTATCACACAGCTTTTCCTGTAAAATTACTCCAATAACAACACCACCGCATGATGGACAGAGTCAGTAATGAAACGAGTCCCTCTCCGCCTCCAAATCGAGGCTTAACTCGCCGAGCCGGAGGCTGAACAGCGCAGAACCCGCCCTAAAGAAAAGCCTCTGGCACTTTCATTAAGACTTAACCACCAAGAACAGAGAGAGACAGAGAGAGAGAGAGAGAGAGAGAGAGAGAGAGAGAGAGAGAGAGAGAGAGAGAGAGAGAGAGAGAGAGACAGAGACAGAGAGAGACAGAGACAGAGACAGAGACAGACAGACAGACAGAGAGAGAGAGAGAGAGAGAGAGAGAGAGAGAGAGAGAGAGAGAGAGAGAGAGAGAGAGAGACAGAGAGAGAGAGAGAGAGACAGAGAGAGAGAGAGAGAGAGAGAGAGAGAGAGAGAGAGAGAGAGAGAGACAGAGAGAGGGAGAGAGACAGAGTGAGAGAGAGAGAGACAGAGTGAGAGAGAGAGAGAGACAGAGAGAGGGAGAGAGACAGAGTGAGAGAGAGAGAGAGAGAGACGACGGCTACAGGAGACACAACACCAAGTTAGAACGCGAGTAAATATTTGCACATAATGTCATTTCACCCCAAATAAAAAGGCCATGCAAACAAAGCGGCCTTGCTGCAATGTTATCAGTCAATCAGCCCTACTTTACCTTCCAAATGGAGCTCCCCGGCTGGAGCAGTCACGTTCCTGCTGTGTAGCTAAACCACAGGCAGACAGGCAGCACGGTCGTCACACCACCAGCACCTCAAACTGCTGACCAGACAGACAGAATAACAGCTACAACACTTCAACTTCTCCATCCGCTCTGACAAAACCTCTACAGCAAGAACCGTGAAGCTCCAACCCCGTAAAAACACCAACACAGATCATATGAAGCTCGCTACAGTACCGTACACACACACACACACACACACACACACACACACACACACACACACACACACACACACGAGAGCAATTACAGCACAGCTGACACAAAGCCAATTTAATATCACAATTACATCGTACTGCACTATAATTCTCTACAGGCGCAACTCAACACAGCAAAGCCAATATGAAGGCATACATAAAGACTGGCCTAATGAACAGCGCAGTACAGCACAAACTACCTACAGCGCTATATTACACTATACTGGCCTATAGTGACCTATAGATCAGCGCAGCACAGCACAAACTACCTACAGCGCTATATTACACTATACTGGCCTATAGTGACCTATAGAACAGCGCAGTACAGCACAAACTACCTACAGCGCTATATTACACTATACTGGCCTATAGTGACCTATAGAACAGCGCAGCACAGCACAAACTACCTACAGCGCTATATTACACTATACTGGCCTATAGTGACCTATAGATCAGCGCAGCACAGCACAAACTACCTACAGCGCTATATTACACTATACTGGCCTATAGTGACCTATAGATCAGCGCAGTACAGCACAAACTACCTACAGCGCTATATTACACTATACTGGCCTATAGTGACCTATAGAACAGCGCAGCACAGCACAAACTACCTACAGCGCTATATTACACTATACTGGCCTACAGTGACCTATAGAACAGCGCAGCACAGCACAAACTACCTACAGCGCTATATTACACTATACTGGCCTATAGTGACCTATAGAACAGCGCAGCACAGCACAAACTACCTACAGCGCTATATTACACTATACTGGCCTACAGTGACCTATAGAACAGCGCAGCACTGCACAAACTACCTACAGCCCTATATTACACTATACTGGCCTATAGTGACCTATAGATCAGCGCAGCACAGCACAAACTACCTACAGCGCTATATTACACTATACTGGCCTATAGTGACCTATAGATCAGCGCAGCACAGCACAAACTACCTACAGCGCTATATTACACTATACTGGCCTATAGTGACCTATAGATCAGCGCAGTACAGCACAAACTACCTACAGCGCTATATTACACTATACTGGCCTATAGTGACCTATAGAACAGCGCAGCACAGCACAAACTACCTACAGTGCTATATTACACTATACTGGCCTATAGTGACCTATAGAACAGCGCAGTACAGCACAAACTACCTACAGCGCTATATTACACTATACTGGCCTATAGTGACCTATAGATCAGCGCAGCACAGCACAAACTACCTACAGCGCTATATTACACTATACTGGCCTATAGTGACCTATAGAACAGCGCAGTACAGCACAAACTACCTACAGCGCTATATTACACTATACTGGCCTATAGTGACCTATAGAACAGCGCAGCACAGCACAAACTACCTACAGCGCTATATTACACTATACTGGCCTATAGTGACCTATAGATCAGCGCAGCACAGCACAAACTACCTACAGCGCTATATTACACTATACTGGCCTATAGTGACCTATAGATCAGCGCAGTACAGCACAAACTACCTACAGCGCTATATTACACTATACTGGCCTATAGTGACCTATAGATCAGCGCAGCACAGCACAAACTACCTACAGCGCTATATTACACTATACTGGCCTATAGTGACCTATAGAACAGCGCAGCACAGCACAAACTACCTACAGCGCTATATTACACTATACTGGCCTATAGTGACCTATAGAACAGCGCAGCACAGCACAAACTACCTACAGCGCTATATTACACTATACTGGCCTATAGTGACCTATGGAACAGCGCAGCACAGCACAAACTACCTACAGCGCTATATTACACTATACTGGCCTATAGTGACCTATGGAACAGCGCAGCACAGCACAAACTACCTACAGCGCTATATTACACTATACTGGCCTATAGTGACCTATAGGAACAGCGCAGCACAGCACAAACTACCTACAGCGCTATATTACACTATACTGGCCTATAGTGACCTATAGGAACAGCGCAGCACAGCACAAACTACCTACAGCGCTATATTACACTATACTGGCCTATAGTGACCTATGGAACAGCGCAGCACAGCACAAACTACCTACAGCGCTATATTACACTATACTGGCCTATAGTGACCTATGGAACAGCGCAGCACAGCACAAACTACCTACAGCGCTATATTACACTATACTGGCCTATAGTGACCTATAGAACAGCGCAGCACAGCACAAACTACCTACAGCGCTATATTACACTATACTGGCCTATAGTGACCTATAGAACAGCGCAGTACAGCACAAACTACCTACAGCGCTATATTACACTATACTGGCCTATAGTGACCTATAGAACAGCGCAGCACAGCACAAACTACCTACAGCGCTATATTACACTACTACTGGCCTATAGTGACCTATAGAATCAGCGCAGCACAGCACAAACTACCTACAGCGCTATATTACACTATACTGGCCTATAGTGACCTATAGAACAGCGCAGCACAGCACAAACTACCTACAGCGCTATATTACACTATACTGACCTATAGTGACCTATAGATCAGCGCAGCACAGCACAAACTACCTACAGCGCTATATTACACTATACTGGCCTATAGTGACCTATAGATCAGCGCAGCACAGCACAAACTACCTACAGCGCTATATTACACTATACTGGCCTATAGTGACCTATAGATCAGCGCAGCACAGCACAAACTACCTACAGCGCTATATTACACTATACTGGCCTATAGTGACCTATAGAACAGCGCAGTACAGCACAAACTACCTACAGCGCTATATTACACTATACTGGCCTATAGTGACCTATAGATCAGCGCAGCACAGCACAAACTACCTACAGCGCTATATTACACTATACTGGCCTATAGTGACCTATAGAACAGCGCAGTACAGCACAAACTACCTACAGCGCTATATTACACTATACTGACCTATAGTGACCTATAGATCAGCGCAGCACAGCACAAACTACCTACAGCGCTATATTACACTATACTGGCCTATAGTGACCTATAGAACAGCGCAGTACAGCACAAACTACCTACAGCGCTATATTACACTATACTGGCCTATAGTGACCTATAGATCAGCGCAGCACAGCACAAACTACCTACAGCGCTATATTACACTATACTGGCCTATAGTGACCTAGAGATCAGCGCAGCACAGCACAAACTACCTACAGCGCTATATTACACTATACTGGCCTATAGTGACCTATAGATCAGCGCAGTACAGCACAAACTACCTACAGCGCTATATTACACTATACTGGCCTATAGTGACCTATAGAACAGCGCAGTACAGCACAAACTACCTACAGCGCTATATTACACTATACTGGCCTATAGTGACCTATAGATCAGCGCAGCACAGCACAAACTACCTACAGCGCTATATTACACTATACTGGCCTATAGTGACCTATAGATCAGCGCAGCACAGCACAAACTACCTACAGAGCTATATTACACTATACTGGCCTATAGTGACCTATAGATCAGCGCAGCACAGCACAAACTACCTACAGCGCTATATTACACTATACTGGCCTATAGTGACCTATAGAACAGCGCAGTACAGCACAAACTACCTACAGCGCTATATTACACTATACTGGCCTATAGTGACCTATAGAACAGCGCAGCACAGCACAAACTACCTACAGCGCTATATTACACTATACTGGCCTATAGTGACCTATAGATCAGCGCAGCACAGCACAAACTACCTACAGCGCTATATTACACTATACTGGCCTATAGTGACCTATAGATCAGCGCAGCACAGCACAAACTACCTACAGCGCTATATTACACTATACTGGCCTATAGTGACCTATAGATCAGCGCAGTACAGCACAAACTACCTACAGCGCTATATTACACTATACTGACCTATAGTGACCTATGGAACAGCGCAGCACAGCACAAACTACCTACAGCGCTATATTACACTATACTGGCCTATAGTGACCTATAGAACAGCGCAGCACAGCACAAACTACCTACAGCGCTATATTACACTATACTGGCCTATAGTGACCTATAGAACAGCGCAGCACAGCACAAACTACCTACAGCGCTATATTACACTATACTGGCCTATAGTGACCTATGGAACAGCGCAGCACAGCACAAACTACCTACAGCGCTATATTACACTATACTGGCCTATAGTGACCTATGAACAGCGCAGCACAGCACAAACTACCTACAGCGCTATATTACACTATACTGGCCTATAGTGACCTATGGAACAGCGCAGCACAGCACAAACTACCTACAGCGCTATATTACACTATACTGGCCTATAGTGACCTATAGAACAGCGCAGCACAGCACAAACTACCTACAGCGCTATATTACACTATACTGGCCTATAGTGACCTATAGAACAGCGCAGTACAGCACAAACTACCTACAGCGCTATATTACACTATACTGGCCTATAGTGACCTATAGAACAGCGCAGCACAGCACAAACTACCTACAGCGCTATATTACACTACACTGGCCTATAGTGACCTATAGAACAGCGCAGTACAGCACAAACTACCTACAGCGCTATATTACACTATACTGGCCTATAGTGACCTATAGAACAGCGCAGCACAGCACAAACTACCTACAGCGCTATATTACACTATACTGACCTATAGTGACCTATAGATCAGCGCAGCACAGCACAAACTACCTACAGCGCTATATTACACTATACTGGCCTATAGTGACCTATAGATCAGCGCAGCACAGCACAAACTACCTACAGCGCTATATTACACTATACTGGCCTATAGTGACCTATAGAACAGCGCAGCACTGCACAAACTACCTACAGCCCTATATTACACTATACTGGCCTATAGTGACCTATAGATCAGCGCAGCACAGCACAAACTACCTACAGCGCTATATTACACTATACTGGCCTATAGTGACCTATAGATCAGCGCAGCACAGCACAAACTACCTACAGCGCTATATTACACTATACTGGCCTATAGTGACCTATAGATCAGCGCAGTACAGCACAAACTACCTACAGCGCTATATTACACTATACTGGCCTATAGTGACCTATAGAACAGCGCAGCACAGCACAAACTACCTACAGCGCTATATTACACTATACTGGCCTATAGTGACCTATAGAACAGCGCAGCACAGCACAAACTACCTACAGCGCTATATTACACTATACTGGCCTATAGTGACCTATGGAACAGCGCAGTACAGCACAAACTACCTACAGCGCTATATTACACTATACTGGCCTATAGTGACCTATAGAACAGCGCAGCACAGCACAAACTACCTACAGCGCTATATTACACTATACTGGCCTATAGTGACCTATAGAACAGCGCAGCACAGCACAAACTACCTACAGCGCTATATTACACTATACTGGCCTATAGTGACCTATGGAACAGCGCAGTACAGCACAAACTACCTACAGCGCTATATTACACTATACTGGCCTATAGTGACCTATAGATCAGCGCAGCACAGCACAAACTACCTACAGCGCTATATTACACTATACTGGCCTATAGTGACCTATAGATCAGCGCAGCACAGCACAAACTACCTACAGCGCTATATTACACTATACTGGCCTATAGTGACCTATAGATCAGCGCAGCACAGCACAAACTACCTACAGCGCTATATTACACTATACTGGCCTATAGTGACCTATAGAACAGCGCAGCACAGCACAAACTACCTACAGCGCTATATTACACTATACTGACCTATAGTGACCTATAGATCAGCGCAGCACAGCACAAACTACCTACAGCGCTATATTACACTATACTGACCTATAGTGACCTATAGATCAGCGCAGCACAGCACAAACTACCTACAGCGCTATATTACACTATACTGACCTATAGTGACCTATAGATCAGCGCAGCACAGCACAAACTACCTACAGCGCTATATTACACTATACTGGCCTATAGTGACCTATAGAACAGCGCAGTACAGCACAAACTACCTACAGCGCTATATTACACTATACTGGCCTATAGTGACCTATAGAACAGCGCAGTACAGCACAAACTACCTACAGCGCTATATTACACTATACTGGCCTATAGTGACCTATAGATCAGCGCAGCACAGCACAAACTACCTACAGCGCTATATTACACTATACTGGCCTATAGTGACCTATAGATCAGCGCAGCACAGCACAAACTACCTACAGCGCTATATTACACTATACTGGCCTATAGTGACCTATAGATCAGCGCAGCACAGCACAAACTACCTACAGCGCTATATTACACTATACTGGCCTATAGTGACCTATAGAACAGCGCAGCACAGCACAAACTACCTACAGCGCTATATTACACTATACTGACCTATAGTGACCTATAGATCAGCGCAGCACAGCACAAACTACCTACAGCGCTATATTACACTATACTGGCCTATAGTGACCTATAGAACAGCGCAGCACAGCACAAACTACCTACAGCGCTATATTACACTATACTGGCCTATAGTGACCTATAGATCAGCGCAGCACAGCACAAACTACCTACAGCGCTATATTACACTATACTGGCCTATAGTGACCTATAGAACAGCGCAGCACAGCACAAACTACCTACAGCGCTATATTACACTATACTGGCCTATAGTGACCTATAGAACAGCGCAGTACAGCACAAACTACCTACAGCGCTATATTACACTATACTGACCTATAGTGACCTATGGAACAGCGCAGCACAGCACAAACTACCTACAGCGCTATATTACACTATACTGACCTATAGTGACCTATAGAACAGCGCAGCACAGCACAAACTACCTACAGCGCTATATTACACTATACTGGCCTATAGTGACCTATAGAACAGCGCAGCACAGCACAAACTACCTACAGTGCTATATTACACTATACTGGCCTATAGTGACCTATAGAACAGCGCAGTACAGCACAAACTACCTACAGCGCTATATTACACTACACTGGCCTATAGTGACCTATAGAACAGCGCAGTACAGCACAAACTACCTACAGCGCTATATTACACTATACTGGCCTATAGTGACCTATAGAACAGCGCAGCACAGCACAAACTACCTACAGCGCTATATTACACTATACTGGCCTATAGTGACCTATAGAACAGCGCAGCACAGCACAAACTACCTACAGCGCTATATTACACTACACTGGCCTATAGTGACCTATAGAACAGCGCAGCACAGCACAAACTACCTACAGCGCTATATTACACTATACTGGCCTATAGTGACCTATAGAACAGCGCAGTACAGCACAAACTACCTACAGCGCTATATTACACTATACTGGCCTATAGTGACCTATGGAACAGCGCAGCACAGCACAAACTACCTACAGCGCTATATTACACTATACTGGCCTATAGTGACCTATAGATCAGCGCAGCACAGCACAAACTACCTACAGCGCTATATTACACTATACTGGCCTATAGTGACCTATAGAACAGCGCAGTACAGCACAAACTACCTACAGCGCTATATTACACTATACTGGCCTATAGTGACCTATAGATCAGCGCAGCACAGCACAAACTACCTACAGCGCTATATTACACTATACTGGCCTATAGTGACCTATAGAACAGCGCAGCACAGCACAAACTACCTACAGCGCTATATTACACTATACTGGCCTATAGTGACCTATAGAACAGCGCAGTACAGCACAAACTACCTACAGTGCTATATTACACTATACTGGCCTATAGTGACCTATGGAACAGCGCAGCACAGCACAAACTACCTACAGCGCTATATTACACAATACTGGCCTATAGTGACCTATAGATCAGCGCAGCACAGCACAAACTACCTACAGCGCTATATTACACTATACTGGCCTATAGTGACCTATAGAACAGCGCAGCACAGCACAAACTACCTACAGCGCTATATTACACTATACTGGCCTATAGTGACCTATAGAACAGCGCAGCACAGCACAAACTACCTACAGCGCTATATTACACTATACTGGCCTATAGTGACCTACAGTGACCTATAGAACAGCGCAGTAGAGCTAGCAGAGCTACGGTCTACCAGTCTGAGCTCCTCCACAGCAGACAGAGCCTGTGAGTGCTGAGTAAGTAAGGCGTGGCTGGAGCTGCTCAGTTGCCCAACTCCTCACCCTTCCCTTCAACTGCAACTGAGCGAGTCACACAGAGCAGAGATCCCTCACTGAGCCGCCTCTCATACGCACACAAACCGGCTTTTATTGCTTTTTAAAGGTGTTACAACACAAATACAAAATAAAACATTTAAAGACCAAAGTACTAAAGCAACAACTACAAAATACGGCCTTATAATCGTGAATCAATACGCAATTAAAATCACATGACAAGAAAAATAAAGAAGTAAATCAAAACATTAAAAAAACGCCTGAAAAAAGTGATGAAAGGTGACCAGCACTTATAAGCCACTGAACCCAACAGAGAGGCGTTTAAACACTCCAGCAGCGCTGCTGTGCCTGACACCCAAACCTGAAACAGCACAATAATAATAATAATAATAATAATAATAATAATAATAATCTCATATTACGCAACTGCAGCCATTTGTCTAAGCGCGATGATTCTAAGTGGGGAACTCAGGCCAACCTTGTTTATTTACTTGTCCAACTTAACCCACATTCCAGCAAAAGTGTTATTTCAACCGAACAATGACCGCAGTATCTCTCCAGAGGGACAAGCACAAAAACAGCAGCTGAAAATCCAGCGACTGAGTAACTTAGAGAACCGCAGCAGAACCTCAGTCCATTCGCTCTACTGTCTATTTGAAGGAGGCTGGAGCCGCAAACCAACTAGAACACAAACTGTGCAGCAGCAGATGAGCTGTCGTCTCTGACTTTACACCTACAAGGTGGACCGACAAGGTAGGAGTGTCTAATAGAGTGGACAGTGTATAAAAACTCCAGCAGCACTGCTGTGTCTGATCCACTCGCACCAGCACAACACACACTAACACACCACCACCACGTCAGTGTTACTGCAGTGCTGAGAATGACCCACCACCCAAATAGTACCTGCTCTGTGAGGGTCCATGGGGGTCCTGACCACTGAAGAACAGGGTAACAGAGTATCAGAGAAACAGATGGACTACAGTCTGTAACTGTAGAACTACAGAGTGCAGCTATACGGTCAGTGGAGCTGATAAAGTGGACAGTGAGAGTAGAAACAAGGAGGTGGTCAGAACGTTCTGGCTGATCCGTGTGTACAAAATCATAATTTATACGGTACTTTCCGTTGGGAAAATCCCGAATCCCGAAAATCCCGAAACACGTACACTTGTGGAACTCATTTTTTTTCCCAGCGCTTTTTAAAATATATTTTCTTAGTTCTTTTAAAGTGAATGACCCAACCACTGAGGTCCAGTCCCATTTCTTGTTTTCACCCCTACCCGTTGTTCTCGAGTGCTGCCCCTTGGAACGGAGATCCAGGGTCGTGGCTGAAACGCTCCCTCTGAAATGGGCTGCATGTCCAACTGATATGACAGGCCACGTTACTCATAAAGCTCTTCTCTATCTCTCCCTCCCTCCCTGGGGCGGGCGAAAGATCTCTGCCACATCACGTTCTGGCCAAAGGGTGCGATCCTGTCCCGCTGGATAAGAATATCACAGCACTAATCACTCAGAACACAATCTGCACCCTGCGTCCAGCGGAGCAGAGTCCAGCTCTGATACTGCTGCCCTCAGTGAAGCTCATCCTACACAGCTCTCACCACCAGATGTGCCTCTGTGTGTGTGTGTGTGTGTGTGTGTGTGTGTGTGTGTGTGTGTGTGTGTGTGTGTGTGTGATACACTGCAAGGTCTAGAACACAAGTACCATATTAGCAACACATCAGAAGGAACCACAAGTTCTAGAACAGAAGGGTCTAGTTAAGCTAAGCATTCTAGAAGAGAAGTATGCTACTCATATTGCAGCACAGGCCAGGTGCTACAACAAAACCAATCTAGAACACAAGTACCCACCGATCAGCCGTGTCTCTACGCTCATTGTCCATTTTATCAGGTCCACTCACCTCAGTGTCGCTGCTGGACTGAGAATTGTCCACCAACCAAAAATATCCAGCCAGCGTCCTGTGACCACTGATGAAGGACCAGAGGACGACCAACACAAACTGTGCAGCAGCAGATGAGCTGCCGTCTCTGACTTTACATCTACAAGGTGGACCGACGAGGTAGGAGTGTCTAATAGAGTGGACAGTGAGTGGACACAGGGTTTAAAAACTCCAGCAGCTCTGCTGCGTCTGATCCACTCGCACCAGCACAACACACACTAACACACCACCTCCACGTCAGTGTCACTGCAGTGCTGAGAATGACCCACCACCCAAACAGTACCTGCTCTGTGAGGGTCCATGGGGGTCCTGACCACTGAAGAACAGGGTAACAGAGTATCAGAGAAGCAGATGGACCACAGAGTGCAGCTATACGGTCAGTGGTTCTACTCGCTCTCCAAGAGCTCCAGTTACAGCACAAGTGTAAACAAACACACCACACGCAAGTCAAGAGCTCTAGAACGCGATATATGTCGGAACGCAACGCCTAATAAGCGTAAGTGCGCATAAACACTACGCACTGGCTACGCGCCCTTGTTTCGGGATATTGGAGCACAGCCCGGCTCTCAGTTTAACTGAATGGCCGTAAACACGCTGGGGCTTCTGGAGCCAAAACAACCACCTCATAAACCACCTCTATATCAATATTATACAGACACACCACACATACGCATATATCTTATTGGCTTACTTGCTTGTCCGCCGCACCATTTAAGGTCGAACGGGAAAATTCGAACAAGACGCTGGCGAATAAGAAGCTGAAGCCAAGCCAAGCCAAGCTAACTAGGCTAGCTTAGCTCACGAAAAAAGACCCAGCAGCAGTTTAAATAACCCCAATCCCGACCTCCGGAGCCCCTAACCCGGCCAGAGAGGCGTTCACTGCGGCTTATTTGTTCACCCGGTCCCCGATTTCGTGTCCAGAGCACAGACGCAGCTGGTTAGCCTAGCCTAGCCTAGCCTAGCCCCGCTGCTCGCAGGCTGACGGCGGAGGACCGAGGCGGTCCGAGGCGGTCGGGCTCACCGGATGATCTCATGAGCCGGAGCCGCTACACCGCCGGGGCGGGTTTAAGGTGGCGGCGCTGAAGGCGGCAGCAGATCTGCTCTCCGTTCCGATGTCTGCAGTAAATCATCGCTCACTGACTGACTGCCACAGTCTGCAGACACGGGCACGCGCTTGACAGATGTGTGCGCGTGCGCGCGCGCATGTGTTTATGGTGTAAACAGGGCGAACAGCAGCCCCTTCCCAAAACACTGACACCCCCCCCCAAACGGAGCCCCACTGGTGACATGCTGTAGAAATAAAAAACAAAGCGTGGCCACGACTTAAGAAGCCGTGATCTCACTCCCACGCCTTACTGGCCACGCATTAGGATCTCATTCTCACACTTTACCAAGTCATGGCCACAACTTAATTATCTCGTTCCCATGCCTTACTGAGTCGTGGCCACGACTTAATCATCTCATTCCCACGCTTTACTAAGTCGTGGCCACAACTTAATTATGTCATTACCATGCCTTACTAAGTCAGGGCCATGACTTAATCATCTCATTCCCATGCCTTGCTAAATTGTGGCCACACATTAGGATTTCATTCCCATGTGTTAATAGGGAGCCTTGCTGATGACATCCTGTAGAAATACAAATAAGTCGTGGCCATGACTCAGTAACATGTGGGAACGAGATCACAGCTTACTAAGTCGTGGACATGCATTAGGATCTCATTCCCACGCTTTACTAAGTCGTGGCCACAACTTAATTATCTCGTTCCCATGCCTTACTAAGTCGTGGCCACGCATTAGGATATCATTCCCACGCTTTACTAAGTCGTGGCCACAACTTAATCATCTCATTCCCATGCCTTACTAAGTTGTGGCCACACATTAGGATCTCATTTCCATGCATTAATACGGAGCCCTGCTGATGACATCCTGTAGAAATACAAATAAGTCGTGGCCATGAATCAGTAACGTGTGGGAACGAGATCACAGCTCTTCATGAAACGCGTAATGTACATGTCAAAACTGAACTCACACTGCGTCGTTTACGTTATTCCGCTGCATATCTGACAGAATTCAAATGAAAATGTAGTCTGGATGAACAGCCAAGCGACAGTCTGAGGCAGTTTTCGTCAGAATGAAAAGGCAAGAGCAAACGAACATCGGCGCCACCTGCTGGAGATTTACTTTTCATTTCCCGCTTTGCCTTTTCGTTTTCAAACTGACCAACATGCAAATATATGTTAATTATACCTAGGGTTAGTGCTAATTTTACCCTACATCGTCAAGTCTCAGATGAAGCTGAACGCAGTTTGCTGCAGAGGCTGTGTTTACGTTTTATCACTTTACAAAATGGTCTATGTAGTTTAGCCACGAGTGCATCAGAGACATCTACAAGCCATATGTACCTACATGTCTACTTGCATGTCCAATGTCCAAAACGGTAACTTTACAGGAGAAGGAAAAAAACAACTTTACTTTTAATGTAAGTCAATGGAACCAGACGTCTTTCCAAGTCATTTTGAGCTGTTTCTTTCGTTCCGTTCATCATGAAATTTACACACAACATAAAGGACAACGCTTTCCATGGATCACCACCTTATCGTGGTGGAGGGGTTTGCATGCTTGAATGATCCTAGGAGCTATGTTGTTTGGAGCAAAAGCTCCTGGTAGGGTCTCCAATGGCAAACTGGTCGTAGGTGACAGGTCAGACAAAGTGTGATCCATAATCACCCCTATGAAAAGACGAAAGCAGGACTTGTGTACCCTGCCCGGAACAGGGTTACCGGGGCCCCACCCTGGAGCCTGACCTGGGGGAGGGGCTCGCCAGCGAGCGTCTGGTGGCTGGGCATTTACTCATGGTGCCCGGCCGGTCCCAGCCCGAAGGAGTTACATGAGTCCCCCCTCCCATCGACCCACCACCGATGGGAGGGGCAGTAGTTGGGGTTTGGTGCTTGGTGGATCGGGCAGTGTCCGAAGGTGTGGGCCTTGGCGTTTTGATCCAGTTGCTGAAACTGGCTTTTGGAACTTGGAACGTTACCTCACTGGCGGGGAAGGAGCCTGAGTTGGTGCGCAAGGTTCTCAGGCGGAAAAGGGTGGAGAGCCCTCTCTGGGTCAGGGATGAGCTCTTGCCTCAACTGGAGGAGTTCAAGTATCTCGGGGTCTTGTTCATGAGTGATGGTACAAGGGAGCGGGAGATTGACAGGCGGATTGGTGCTGGGTCAGCAGTGATGCGGGCTCTTTACCGGTCTGTTGTGGTAAAGAAAGAGCTGAGCCATAAGGCAAGGCTCTCCATTTACCGGTCGATCTACGTTCCCACCCTCACCTATGGTCATGAGCTTTGGGTAATGACCGAAAGAATAAGATCGCGAATACAAGCGGCCAAAATGAGTTTCCTCCGCAGCGTGGCTGGACTCTCCCTTAGAGATAGGGTGAGAAGTTCAGTCATCCAGGAGGGACTCGGAGTAGAGCCGCTGCTTCTCCACGTCGAGAGGAGCCAGCTGAGGTGGTTCGGGCATCTGGTTAGGATGCCTCCTGGACGCCTCCCTCGGGAGGTGTCACAGGCAAGTCCACCAGGGAGGAGACCCCGGGGAAGACCCAGAACACGCTGGCGTGACTATATTGCCCAGCTGGCCTGGGAGCGCCTCAGAATCCCCCCCGGAGAGCTAGTGGAAGTGGCTGGGGAAAGGGAGGTCTGGGCCTCATTGCTTAGGATGCTGTCCCCACGACCCCGAACCCCAGAGAAGCGGAAGATGATGGATGGATGGATGGATGGATGGATGGATGGATGGATGGATGGATGGATGGATGGATGCACGTGTCTGTGTGTGTGTATGTCTCATACTAAGTACTTTCCTATATTCCCTATTAATGATAATGATTTTGATTTTCATTGCTGTCAGGACAAAACTCAGTATCTCCATTATTGTATCGTTTTTCAGTTTGTGACATAATTTGAAAACGCCTGTTGCTCATTATCTTATATGTAAATTAAACGAGGAGCAGACTTGAAGAAATGACCCAAAATGGCTTGGGAAGACGTCTGGTTCCATTGACTTACATTAAAAATTAAGAATGTTTTTTCCTCCTCCTGTAAAGTTACCATTTCAGAGATATGAGGTTTTGTTCTGACAGAATATAATGCATATACATATACATATATGTATATGCATGTACAAACATATCATTATTGTCTGAACAAAACCTCATATCTCTGAAATGGTAACTTTACAGGAGGAGGAAAAAACATTCTTAATTTTTAATGTAAGTCAATGGAACCAGACGTCTTCCCAAGCCATTTTGGGTCATTTCTTCAAGTCTGCTCCTCGTTTAATGTGATATGCATGTTTGTGAAATTTTAAATTGAACAGTAGGACAGAGATTCACTGAAATGCGTGTTGGCCTAAATCCCAGTACACCTCAGTGCGATTCCCTCCCGGTGTAAGAGTCCACACGTATGTTCACTCAGCGTTAGAGTGCGCTGCTGAAATGCTGAAACTCAGTAGGCAAATCTGTTAGTGTCCGTTTATGAGTCCATCAGTGGGGATTTAAATTTAGAGCAGTGGGCTGCACCTGCTGCGGTCACTCTGTCTGGAGCAGATCCACCGGGTCAAACCAGCGGCGTCCCTGAGCAGGCACAGAGCGCGGGTCACGGGTCAGCATGTGTGATGGACAGAGAGAGGGAACTCCTTCAGTGAAGGAGCTGGAGAAGGTTCTGTACGGAGGGAAACGGAGCGGACATCATGTGGATGAAGTCTGGCCCAACCTGTTCCTGGGAGACATGTGAGTTGGGTTTGGGTTACAGGTCCATCAGAGCTGCTTTTAAAGAGCTCGATCAGTCCGGACACCTCCGCCTTCCGAAATCAAAAGGCTTAGTGTAGCGCGTAAACACGAGTGACCATGCTGTTCACGTCCCGCTCAGTACAGAGTGGATACCGCACAGCAAAGACAGCTTGTTCTGAATTCAGCAGGTTGTGATGTTGCAGCAGTTTAGCTCCACCCATTCAGCTACAGCGGTTTAGCTCCACCCATTCAGCTACAGCGGTTTAGCTCCACCCATTCAGCTACAGCGATTTAGCTCCACCCATTCACCTACAGCAGTTTAGATCCACCCATTCACCTACAGCAGTTTAGCTCCACCCATTCAGCCTACAGCAGTCTAGCCCCACCCATTCACCTACAGCAGTTTAGCTCCACCCATTAAGCCTATAGTGGTTTAGCCCCACCATTCAGCCACAGCGGTTTAGCTCCACCCATTCAGCTACAGCGATTTAGCTCCACCCATTCACCTACAGCAGTTTAGATCCACCCATTCACCTACAGCAGTTTAGCTCCACCCATTCAGCCTACAGCAGTCTAGCCCCACCCATTCACCTACAGCAGTTTAGCTCCACCCATTAAGCCTATAGTGGTTTAGCCCCACCATTCAGCCACAGCAGTTTAGCTCCACCATTCACCAACAGCAGTTTAGTCACACCCATTCCGCTACAGAGGTTTAGCTCCACCCATTCAGCTACAGCAGTTTAGCTCCACCCATTAAACCTACAGCTGTTTAGTTCCACCATTGACCTACAGCGGTTTAGCTCCACCATTCACCAACAGCAGTTTAGCCACACCCATTCACCTACAGCAGTTTAGCCACACCCTTTCAGCTACAGCAGTTTAGCCCCACCCATTCAGGCTACAGCAGTTTAGCTCCACCCATTGAACTACAGCAGTTTAGCTCCACCATTCACCAACAGCAGTTCAGCCACACCCATTCAGCTACAGCAGTTTAGCCCCACCCATTCAGGCTACAGCAGCTTAGCTCCACCCATTAAACTTACAGCTGTTTAGCTCCACCATTCAGCTACAGCGGTTTAGCTCCACCCATTCAGGCCACAGTAGTTTAGCTCCACGATTCAGCCACAGCGGTTTAGCCCCACCCATTCAGGCTACAGTGTTTTAGCCACACCCATTCAGGCCACAGAGGTTTAGCTCCACCCATTCAGTCTACAGTGGTTTAGCTCCACCCATTGAACTACAGCGGTTTAGCCCCACCACTCAACCACAGCGGTTTAGCTCCACCATTCACCAACAGCAGTTTAGTCACACCCATTCCGCTACAGAGGTTTAGCTCCACCCATTCAGCTACAGCAGTTTAGCTCCACCCATTAAACCTACAGCTGTTTAGTTCCACCATTGACCTACAGCGGTTTAGCTCCACCATTCACCAACAGCAGTTTAGCCACACCCATTCACCTACAGCAGTTTAGCCACACCCATTCAGCTACAGCAGTTTAGCCCCACCCATTCAGGCTACAGCAGTTTAGCTCCACCCATTGAACTACAGCAGTTTATCTCCACCATTCAGCCACAGCGGTTTAGCTCCACCCATTAAACCTACGCAGTTTAGCTCCACCATTCACCAATAGCAGTTCAGCCATACCCATTCAGCTACAGCAGTTTAGCCCCACCCATTCAGGCTACAGCAGTTTAGCTCCACCCATTAAACTTACAGCTGTTTAGCTCCACCATTCAGCTACAGTGGTTTAGCTCCACCCATTCAGGCCACAATAGTTTAGCTCCACGATTCAGCTACAGCGGTTTAGCCCCACCCATTCAGGCTACAGTGTTTTAGCCACACCCATTCAGGCCACAGAGGTTTAGCTCCACCCATTCAGTCTACAGTGGTTTAGCTCCACCCATTGAACTACAGCGGTTTAGCCCCACCACTCAACCACAGCGGTTTAGCTCCACCATTCAGCTACAGTGGTTTAGCTCCACCCATTGAACTACAGCGGTTTAGCCCCACCATTCAGCTACAGCGGTTTAGCTCCACCCATTGAACTACAGCGGTTTAGCCCCACCATTCAGCTACAGTGGTTTAGCTCCACCCATTGAACTACAGCGGTTTAGCTCCACCATTCAGCTACAGCGGTTTAGCTCCACCCATTGAACTACAGCGGTTTAGCTCCACCATTCAGCCACAGCGGTTTAGCTCCACCCATTGAACTACAGCGGTTTATCTCCTCCATTCAGCTACAGCGGTTTATCTCCTCCATTCAGCTACTCCACTTGTAAACCTTCCCTTTCACTCTTGCTGCTGTCCTTCTGTCACACATCAGCCCTGACACCCGTCTCCACCCACTCCATCCTGCCTGCACCCTCTTCCTCACCTCTTTTCTACACTGTCCATTGCTCTGGATGGTTGACCCAAGATATTTGAAGTCATCCACCTTTACGACCTCTAATCCTTGCATCTTCACCTTTCCACCTGCCTCCCTCTCATTCACACACATGTATTCCGTCTTTTCTCTACTGACCTTCATTCCTCTCCTCTCCAGTGCAAACCTCCACCTCTCCAGATTCTCCTCCACCTGCTCTCTACTCTCACCACAGGTTACAATGTCATCTGCAAACACCTTTCCATTCTTCATCCTTTTTAAAGCTGCCCTCACTTCCACCTTACTAATTCTCTGCACTTCCTGATCCACTATCTCTCCCCCCGTTGTCCTCCTCTCTCTCTCGTTTTCCTCATTCATTAGTTCTTCAAAGTCCTCCTTCCATCTACTCATCACTCTCTGTTCACTCACTAGTACATTTCCCTCTCTATCCTTTATCAGCCTAACCTGCTGTACATCCTTTCCAGCTCTGTCTCTCTGTTTAGCCAAGCGATACAAGTCCTTTACTCCTTCTTTACTGTCCAGCCTCTCATACAGCTCATCATAGGCCTGAGCCTTTGCCTTTGCCACCAATCTTTTCACTATGCGACCAGCCTCACGGTACTCCTGCCTACTTCCTTCATCTCTCTGGTTATCCCACTTTTTCTTAGCTGCCTTCTTCTTCTGAATGCTCTCCTGGACTTCCTCATTCCACCACCAACTTTCCTCGTCTTCTTTCCTCTGACCAGACGAAACACCCAACACATTCCTGCCAGTTTCTCTCACCACCTTAGCTGTAGTTTCCCAGTCCTCAGGCAGCTCCTCACTGCCTCCAAGGGCCTGTTGCAATTTTCCCCTGAACTGCCTGCAACCATCCTCCTCCTTCAGCTTCCAACATCTAATCTTTGGCTCTGTCTTCTCTCTCTTCCTCTTCTTTGTTTCTAACCTCATTCTACAGACAACCACCCTGTGCTGCCTTGCTACACTTTCCCCTGGTACCACTTTACAATCTCCAATCTCCTTTAGGTGGCATCTCCTGCTAAGGATATAATCCACCTGTGTGCACCTACCTCCACTCTTGTATGTCACCCTGTGTTCTTCCCTCTTCTGAAAATACGTGTTCACCACAGCCATTTCTGTTCTCTCTGCAAAATCTACAACCATCTGACCTTCTGCATTTCTGTCTTTCACACCATACATACCCAGCACCTCTTCATCCCCTCTGTTCCCTTCACCAACATGTCCACTGAAGTCTGCACCAATCACTAATCTCTCCTCTCTAGGGACACCATCTACCACTTCATCCATCTTACTCCAAAATTCCTCTTTCTCCTCTAACTGACAACCAACCTGTGGTGCATATGAACTGACCACATTCAAAATCACACCATCAACCTCCAACTTCAGGCTCATGATCCTATCTGACACTTTCTTTACATCCAGAACACTTTTCCCAAGCTGTTCCTTTAGGATTATCCCTACTCCATTTCTCTTCCTCTCTACACCATGATAGAACAGTTTGAATCCACCTCCAATGTTCCTGGCCTTGCTTCCTTTCCATCTGGTCTCCTGGACACACAGAATATCTACCTTCCTTCTCTCCATCATGTCTGCAAGCTCTCTGCCTTTACCAGTCGTTGTCCCTATGTTCAGAGTTCCTACTCTAACCTCCACACTCCTGCCTTTCCTTCTCTCTCGCTGCCTTCTAACCCGCCTTCCTCCTCTCCTCTTTGATGGTCTTCGACCCACAGGAGTCCAATTTCCACCGGCACCCTGCTGGTCAACAGCACCGGAGGTGGTCGTTGTTAACCCGGGCCTCGACCGATCCGGTATGGCGATCATATTTGTGATCCACATGATAGTTTTGGCACAAGTTTTACGCCGGATGCCCTTCCTGACGCAACCCTCACCATTTATCCGGGCTTGGGACCGGCACCAGAAGTACACTAAGTATTCTGACTACAGTAATTTAGCCCCACCCATTCAGACTACAGTAATTTAGCCCCACCCATTCAGACTACAGTAATTTAGCCCCACCCATTCAGACTACAGTAATTTAGCCACACCCATTCAGGCTGCAGTAGTTTGTAATCATATGTCAGATGAACCAAATCTAGGGTTAAGAGTTTTCCCAGGGCAGCTGAACATAATCAAATCCTCACAGCAATCTTCCATTGATTTCTGCTCATAGGTCAATAGCTAATGACCGCTATGGCCTGTGGAAGCTGAGGATCTCTCACGTCCTGAATGCGGCCCATGGTAAAATGCACTGCCAGGGCAGCCATGAGTTTTACGGCTCGTCCATAGAATACTTCGGCGTACCTGCGGATGACTCGCCCTCCTTCAACCTGTCTGTTTATTTCCAGCCGTGTGCTGACCACATCCATCAGGTGCTGAGCTCACCTGGAGGTAAACCTGCTGCCAACTTCACCGCTATGGCAACAGCACACAACATAATTTACCTTTAATTTACCTCATTTGTATGCAGGCAGCTTTAACCCAGCTGTGCACTTTAACTGAATTTGCTGTATGTGGTAGAGTTTCTAATAAAGTGGCCAGTTTGAGGGAGCACAAGGTAGGTGTTTCTATTAAAGTGGCCAGTAAGTGGAGGTATAAGACAGGTGTTTCTAATAAAGTGGCCAGTTAGTGGAAGTTTAAAGCAGTTGTTTGTGATAAAGTGGCCAGTTAGTGGAAGTACCAGGTACAGGATGGGTAGTGTGAAGTGTTAGTGGATGGGCAGTGTTAAGTGTCAGAAGATGGGTGATGGTAAGTGTTAGAGGATGAGTAGTGTTACATTAGTGAATGGGCAGTGTTAAGTTATTAGATGGGCGATGTTAAGTTATTGGATGGGCAGTGTTAATTTGGTGGATGGCGGTGTTAAGTTAGATGGGCAGTGTTAAGTTGGTGGATGGTGGTGTTAAGTTAGATGGGCAGTGTTAAGTTAGTGAATGGTAGTGTTAAGTAAAATGGTCAGTGTTCAGTGAGATGGGCAGTGTTAAGTCAAATGGACCGTGTTAAGTTAGATGGCTGTGTTAAGTTAGATGGGCGGTGTTAAGTGAGACGGACAGTGTTAAGTCAGATGGGCAGTGTTAAGTGAAATGGGCAGTGTTAAGTTTGTGGATGGTGGTGTTAAGTTTGTGGATGGTGGTGTTAAGTTAGATGGGCATTGTTAAGTTAGATGGGCATTGTTAAGTTAGATGGGCAGTGTTAGATGGGCAGTGTTAAGTGAGATGGGCAATGTTAAGTTAGATGGTCAGTCTTCAGTGAGATGCTCAGTGTTAAGTCAGCGGGGGGTGTTAAGTTAGATGGGCAGTGTTAAGTTTGTGGATGGTGATGTTAAGTGAGATGAGCAGTGTTAAGTGAGATGGGCAGTGTTAAGTTTGTGGATGGTGGTGTTACGTTAGATGATCAGTGTTAAGTCAGGTGGGCGGTGTTAAGTGAGATGGGCAGTGTTAAGTGAGATGGGCAGTGTTAAGTTTGTGGATGATGGTGTTACGTTAGATGGTCAGTGTTAAGTCAGATGGGCAGTGTTAAGTCAGATGGGCGGTATTAAGTGAGATGGGCAGTGTTAAGTTTGTGGATGGTAGTGTTAAGTCAGATGGGTGGTGTTAAGTCAGATGGGCGGTGTTAAGTCAGATGGGTGGTGTTAAGTGAGATGGGCAGTGTTAAGTCAGATGGGCGGTGTTAAGTTAGATGGGCAGTGTTAAGTGAGATGGGCAGTGTTAAGTAGTGTTAGTGTTAGTGGTGAACAGTGATTATGAGGCTCTGAATCTGTGTTTGTTTGTGTTCAGCACGGTTGCTGGTACACTGTGCGGTGGGCGTGAGTCGCTCTGCTTCGTTGGTACTTGCCTACCTGATGATCCACCAGAAGCTCCCCCTGCTGGAGGCCATTAAAGCTGTCAAAGAGCACCGGTGGATTTTCCCCAACCGTGGATTCCTCAAACAGCTCAGAGCGCTGGATATCAGGCTATACGGATAAACAGCTCCGAGCGCTGGATATCAGGCTATACGGATAAACAGCTCAGAGCGCTGGATATCAGGTTATACAGATAAACAGCTCCGAGCGCTGGATATCAGGCTATACGGCTAAACAGCTCAGAGCGCTGGATATCAGGCTATACGGCTAAACAGCTCCGATCGCTGGATATCAGGCTATACGGCTAAACAGCTCCGAGCGCTGGATATCAGGCTATACGGCTAAACAGCTCCGAGCGCTGGATATCAGGCTATACGGATAAACAGCTCAGAGTGCTGGATATCAGGCTATACGGCTAAACAGCTCCGAGCGCTGGATATCAGGCTATGTGGCTAAACAGCTCCGAGCGCTGGATATCAGGCTATACAGATAAACAGCTCAGAGCGCTGGATATCAGGCTATGTGGCTAAACAGCTCCGAGCGCTGGATATCAGGCTATACAGATAAACAGCTCAGAGCGCTGGATATCAGGCTATGTGGCTAAACAGCTTCGAGCGCTGGATATCAGGCTATGCGGCTAACAGCCATGTTCCACCTGATCTACCCTGCTGTAAATACCCTGTGCATTCAGTCTACATGCTGTGATATATGTATATTCTGTGACTGTCTATGCAGATGTGTATTGCATTTATTCAGATTTGTTTGTCAGGAACTTTTGTTTGCTATTTGCATCATAAACTGCCCAGATGTACAGCACTGTGCGAAAGTCTGAGGCACCCAAGACACATTTTCAAAATCTATTTATTTGTGTAGTTTGTGTTTATTTGCTGAGAAAAGTTATTTGAATAAACAAAATGTATAGAATATGAATTAATAATAATGATTATATATATATATATAATATAAACAGTGATGTTCTGGATGTCAGTGTGTGTGTTTACCCATCTCCAAGCCGCTCCTCGAGGAAGTCCAGTATTATATGTAGTTAAAAAGCAGCTCCTGGTTTGACCAATCAGTGCTCAGTAAATTGAGCTCATGATGTAATTGATGATATTAACGAGTCTCTGTGGCGGCTGTGAAGGTGTCCAGGAAAAATATGGACCCGAGAAATTCTTGTTACTGTTTATTGTTTTTCTGTTTATTTGAATTATGAAGTGACTTTATTCTAATGTATATAATGTATAAACTTTCACTCAGTACTGTAAAAGTAGACATTAGTAAAAAGCATCAGGTAAGAAAACTGCTTAAAGGTGCAGTGTGTAAGATTGAAGTGGATCTATTAGCAGAAATTGAACATAGAAAACAAAACTATGTTTTCATTGATGTCTAATCACCTGTAACTATGAATCGTTGTGTTTACATTAGAATGAGCCTGTCATGTCTACAGAGGGACTCCTCTTCCATCAGAGGCCGTCGTGTTGCGCCACCACGCTTCTACTGTAGCCCAGGCACTGTAGCGGTGGTGGGGGACCATTCTGTGTTGCGAATAGTTGGAGAACCCAAATTTTGACAAATAGAGGATCAAACTTATTATTTAACACAAGAAAACGCGAGAGAGGGTGAATCCTCCCTGTCAAACAAGAGAAAATGTGAAGAACCAAACTGAAATGGTGACAGACGACGGAAAACCTGACGGCCACCGTGGGTTCTACTACACACTTGGAAAGGGAGGGGTGAGGGAGGGAGGTTCAGTTGGTTGCAATCTTCAACCTCACCACTAGACGTCACTAAATCTTACACACTGTACCTTTGAAGGGACATTCTGACCCAAAATGTGGGATTAATTCGTCAACATAAGCCATTACCATTTCCAGTGTATTGGGGGGGGGGCGCTATATCTGCAGTGCAAAATAGCTGGTACCAAAAAGCAAGTAGAGTCGAGTTGAGCCATACCATAGCATGTGGTGGAAAAGCAGCTTTTATTTAAGGAATAACTCAATCAGCTCGCAAAAAATAAGTGAATAAATTAAAACAGCCCACCACGAAATATCCCCCCAAAAGGGATACCTTTTACCTTCAAGACGCATCATCAGAAGGGGTTTCAAGTCTTTAATGCAGCGAATGTCACTCTAGAGACACAGCACTCTGAGAAGAGGGCAGGCGTGTTCACAACAGACGAAGCAACGTTTCAACTCTTCATTTTGGCTGGAGTGGCCCTGGAAGTACCATCCAGCACCTTCCAGCTGAGGAACTAAAGTCTTCAGACTCTGTTCTTCTCTTTTCTGTCTAAAATTAAACGCTAAAGCTCCGGAGTGAGAAGTGAAAGCAGTCGAGGAGAACGCAGTCCACAGCAGAATTAAATTAGACCTAAAAAACAGAATCAGGAGCTTTTAATTTGTTAAGTGTTAATGAGGGAAGCGTAGATCATTCACTAAAACACAAATGCACTCATCCATCAAAAACTGCGCTAATTTAAATTTCTCTTTTGATGCCTGTGATATAGCACGGCCTTCAAGCGTATAAATAACTCACAGGGAGATCTAGCCAGGCTGAAGTGTGGCCTCCACACGGCGGGGTTAGTTTGACACGCTGTTACAGCTAAGACCCCAGAGCAAACGACCAGAGACAACATATACATGTACATTCAGAACAGCTCATCTTTTGAGGTTTTAATGAAAATGAATTAAAAATGTACTCATGCAGAAGATGCATGTGACACTGTCATCAGGAGGTCATGAGTTCAATCCCTGGTGACGCCGCAGACGTCCATCACTGGGCGTCCAAGCGAGCACAGTTGTCCTCGGTCTCTCTGGGTGGGTAGGATGGCCCCCCGGTTTCCCCCATCACTCAATGCAATGCTAGCCAGTGCAGGCATCTGTTAGATCTGGTGGTTAGTGTTCTCCTCTGAGCGTGTTTAGCTGTCCAGTGACACGGCATCATTAGAAGCAGTTTGAAAAGATGTGGTGGTGCTTCACAGGCCTAGGAGGTATATATATATATATATATATATACACACACACACACACACACACACGTTCACGAGTCTCTGGTGTTACTGACCGTCTCTGGTGTTCCTCATATTAAAGGAAACACCAGAGACGTCTTTAATGATAGATGCATTTTACAGAACATCAAACCACACGCTGTCCAACAGGGAACGTCCACTAAAATATGGAATTTAATCCATTTGTGTTTCTATTTTTTCACAGTGACCTCAGAATAAAGTCGGTCACACCAGTGACGTCAGCTAGAAGCTTCATATGAGATCATGAGCTGAATGAGAAGATCTCTGAGAACTGAGAGACACAGTGGACTCACCATGAGCTTTTCTCCATAGATCCTCAGAAAACAGGTCAAAGGAGGTCGAGTGACGTCATCGGCATGACTTTTATTTCAGAATAAGAGACGCAGTAACACCAGAGACACGACGCCTGGGGGACTTTTATTATATAGTTTATAATATTTATTTGGCTTTTGTTTATTTATGTCATTTAAATCATATTTTCCACAGTCATGTAGAGATTATTGCAGTTACAACTGCAGAAAAACTAAATACGGCCTCAGCTTCACATACGACTGTGGGGACGAGCTCTTCTGTGGTGATTGGAATTCTATATGATCGATTAAAAACCAATAAAGACAGAGAATTGTTAAAATAACATTGTTTTATTTGAAAATGTAAATAAACTGTATGAAAAATAACTTTAAGTGTAATGTATCTGTAAACATGAGGGACACAGAAATGGACGTTTCTGTAGAATGACCTGTGAAGAGAATTTGTCGGTGTTGCGCAGCTTTGCATCACTAATCGTATCGAATTTGATGAACATATTTAAAATTTACATTTGGAAATCTTATCTGGTTCAGACAACATTGAGCTGTTTTGATTTATCAGACATTTTAGTGCCCCCTCATTGTGTTAGTTACCCCACCTGTGGTCAAATTCCAAAACGCTGTGCGAATAAATATGTAAAACAAAAAATGTCATAAAACGTAAGAATTTACGGCACATATTTTGTTTTTTTCCCCAATACTGTAAACTCAAAATAAAAACGATGTGCTAAATCTGCATAAGTGGTTCTGAAACATGTTCTACAGTGATGGTCAAGGTTCTTCCCCTCCTAGAGGTCATGAGGTCTGTAAGCTCCTGCACTACACACTTAGAAAAGAAGGGTTCTTTAGTAAAGAAAACGGTTCTGTTTAGAACTATGAGGTGTATATAGAACCATTTCAAGCTTAAAAGGTTCTTTGCATGGTGAGAAGGTTCTTCAGACTGAAGGAGAATGTGTTGTATACAGTTCTATATAGAACTTCACCATGTAAAGAACCCACACACACACCTTCTAAGCCGCTTCTGGGTCGGGAGGGTTGCTGGAGCCTATCCCAGCGGTCATCAGGAAGACAGGATACACCCCGGAGTGACAGACACATTTAGCATGTCCAATTGTCCTGACTGCATGTGGGAGGAAACCGGAGAACACGGGAAGAGCATGCAAACTCCACACAGAAAGAACCCTGGTTGCCCGGCTGGGGAATCGAACCCAGGCCCTCCTCGCTGTGAGGCTACAGCGCTACCCACCGCGCCACTGTGCCGCCCATGTACAGAACCATTTAAGCATAAAATGAATCTATACATTCTCATGGTTCTAAAACATCCTTTACTAAAGAACCCTTGAGGAACCATCTTTTTAAGTGTGTAGACTCACTGTACTAGAACATGCAGTCTTCTCTCGGCGACTGCAGCCGGTCTGCTGAGCAGGTCTTCACTGTGTTTCACACACAGGTCTTAAGTCTATATTTAGATTCTGTAGTAAGTCCTTAAAGCCCCCCGGTGCCCCCCCAGCTGCCAAGGCTGCCGCTCATGAACAGTTTATTAATGACTCACTGTATATAATTCCCATAAATATACTTCAGTTAGCTTAAAGGGGAATTCCACCAAATTTTCCAAAGTTTCAGCATAACTCCGTGTGTGAGGTGTAATCAGAGGTTCAGAGCAGTTTGGTGTGAAACGGTTCAGACGTCTTTACAGTGGTGGTGATGGGAACCAGGCGTCGCCATGACTACAACACAGATATAGACACTTTATTTACCATCCAGAACCACCAGAGAACCTACACGAGTCTTCTGAGCTTATATGGAATGTTGATGATGGAAAATAGTGGAAAATCTAAAATATTCTTCTTTATTTATGTCTACACTGATATAAACAAAGCCTGCAAATATACATTCCATTTGTTTTATACTACTGATACAGTAAATAAACTCCCTAAAAACCCCAAAACGTAACTTCTCATACAGTAGAAGCTCATATATTGCATTACCAGCCAGCTTGTTGGGTTAATCACACAACAGTCACATCATTGTTATCTCATATTTTATTATTTTCAATTGTTGATATTTTAACACTATGAGGTTATCTGAGCTCTAGCCAGTAGAAGGGGCAGTACACATAATGCTTGACCTCAACTACAACTATGAGCAAAACCATAGGCTCACGAGCTACTGAATACTTTTATTGGCTTATTATCGAAACATCGGCATGAATCTTCACACACTTATATGCATAAGAGGGCAAACTGGTGCACGTTGGTTGTAAAATGATAGTGTATTTCCAAAAGTCTTCACTCCCCCATCCAAATCACTGAATCCAGGTGTTCCAGTCACTTCCGTGCCCACAGGTGTATAAAGCCGAGCCCCTAGGCCTGCAGACTGCTTCTACAGACATTAGTGAAAGAATGGGTCGCTCTCAGGAGCTCAGTGAATTCCAGCTTTAAAGCTCTAAGTGACCTTAAAGCTCCTGAACGTCTGTCTGTTTATGATCTTAGATCTGCAGATCCTGACCTTCAAACTCCTTCAGTAAAACCCAGAAAACGTGGAGAGGCTCTTTCAGCTCTTCTGCTTCTCCACTGAGGAGCTCAGTTCAGCTTTTATTAGACAGTCGAGCTCAGAGCTCACTTTACATAAACCCCTAAAAACGCAGCTCTTTAACTCAGAGCTTCAGTAAAGTTTACGGCTCTTTGGTCTTTTATCTCTTTAATCTGATCCGTGTTATTTTCTTAAATGATTTTCAATTAATGCTTATAGTTTCTTCTATTACTGTTAAGCATTATCACCTGTCTGTAAAGCACTTTGAGCTGCCACCAGTTTGAAAAGTGCTATATAAATGAATAATAATAATAATATTATTATTATTATTATTATTATTATTATTATCAGCAATTCAAAATCTTGAGGAAATACACTGACACTGACGTGGTGGTGGTGTGTTAGTGTGTGTTGTGCTGGTGCGAGTGGATCAGACACAGCAGCACTGCTGGAGGTTTTAAACACTGTGTCCACTCACTGTCCACTCTGTTAGACACTCCTACCTTGTCGGTCCACCTTGTAGATGTAAAGTCAGAGACGACAGCTCATCTGCTGCTGCACAGTTTGTGCTGGTCATCCTCTAGTCCTTCATCAGTGGTCACAGGACGCTGCCCACAGGACGCTGTCGGCTGGATATTTTTGGTTGGTGGACTATTCTCAGTCCAGCAGCGACACTGAGGTGTTTAAAAACTCCAGCAGCACTGCTGTGTCTGATCCACTCAGACCGGCGCAACACACACTAACACACCACCACCACGTCAGTGTTACTGCAGTGCTGAGAATGATCCACCACCCAAATAGTACCTGCTCTGTGAGGGTCCATGGGGGTCCTGACCACTGAAGAACAGGGTAACAGAGTATCAGATAAACAGATGGACTACAGTCTGTAACTGTAGAACTACAGAGTGCAGCTATACAGTAAGTGGAGCTGATAAGATGGACAATGAGGTGGTCAGAATGTTATGCCTGATGGGTATAAGTCACTATTTCAACCCAGTGAGTCATAGTTTGAACCTGAAAGTTTTGCATGTCCTCATTTGTACTGAAGTGCTTTATCAATAACGGGCCGAACCGACCAGCGCAAAGTATCGGTTGAGTCCCTCTTTTTCTAAAACTGCTCTTTAGTCTTATATTAAATTTTGTGTGAAGATCTAAAACAATTAAACACAACAAATGTGCAAAAACAGAAGAAATCTGAAGGGGTTAAATACTTCTTATGGCACTTTAAATACTAAAACAAAAGCAGCCCAAGTATTGGCCCCTGTGGAACTCCACACATGACAGTAGTTGGGTCTGAATACAGTCCATGAACTCCCACGAACTGCTGTTCATTACTCAAATAAGCCTGAACAGAATGTGTGTGTTTGTGTAAGGGGTTTGGGCCATGTGGCATCCGAAGCCCGTGTATGTGTGTGTGAGTAACAGTACACTGATGTACTAAATATGGCGGTGGTCCAGTGAGCCCACCTGCTCTCTCTGATCACTAGCACAAACCCTTCACACACACGGGTCTGATCGGCACACTGATAATCAGAGATGACTGCTCAGAAGAACCAGAGAAAGGAGTACCTGTGCGTGAAGGATCTGGAGAAAGTTCTGGACTCCTGCACTCTGGAGCTGAACCAGATTGACGAGGTCTGGCCAAACCTGTACATCGGAAATGTGTACGTACTGACCGCTTCCTCTGTTCGCTCCACTTTGACACCTTACACTGTAAACAGTTCATCCTAAATAATGTACAGTACTGTATAAAAGTCTTCTGAGGAGCATTGATCTGTTCATAAGGACACAAACATTATAATAAATAGAAATATACAGGTAACACATTGTAATTAGATGAGCATGTTTCTTAGCTTAAAGGGGAAAATTCTGAGATGTTGAGATGTAAACAAAGTCATTCAGAGCAGCCTGATGGTTCACTGTAGAGAAACGTACCAACTCATGACGTCTTTACAGTGGTGGTGATGGGAACCAGACGTCGCCATGACTACAACACAAATATAAACTCTTCATTTACCATCCAGAACCACCAGAGAACCTACACGAGTCTTCTGAGTCTATATGGAATGTTGATGATGGAAAACAGTGGAAAATCTAAAATAATACGTTTTCTTTGGGGACAAAAACACCCTGCATGCGTCCCTCCACCATGGATGGGTTTTAGAAATATGTTTTTAGACAGTTCTCAGACTTTATCTCCAAAAAAATCATTTTAAATAACTTGTCTGGCATCAGGCAGCATATTCATAACCATGTAATACATTTCTGTGAGGAGCTTTTAGAGGTGGACGTCTGGTTCCTATCACCACCACTGTGAACGATTCTGACTAAGTAATTCTGAATCTGGGGAAGTTTCTCTAGAATGGAAAAGAGTTTTATTATTATTATTATTATTAAAACTTTTAATAATGATGGTTCACATTTGTATCTTTTCTGTCTTCTTTGTGGACACAAAACACATTTTATCCCCAACTTTTAGCCACTGCTGACTTGCTATTTATACCGGATGTCATAAAAACGTGCTGACCTGACCTGAACGTAGCCTTGGGACACGTTACGATATGTCAGATGTGAATTTGGCATCAGTTACCTGCCTCTGTCACAACAGTGTGATATATTCTGCCCGTTCTACAGGACTCTGGCATACCTCCCCACTCCCCACTCACCATCTCTGTCTCTCTCTGTCTGCAGGAGAATTGCCCAGAACAGGGCGGCTCTGCAGCGCCTGGGGATCACCCACATCCTGAACGCTGCGCACTCCAAGCGCGGCAGCATCGGGGACCAGAACTTCTACGGCACCAGCTTTGTTTACTGCGGAATTCCAGCAGAGGACTCGTCTTACTTTGACCTGGACATCTACTTCAGACCAGCGGCTGAGTTTATCCACAAAGGCCTGAAAACGCCTGACGGTGAGAGACTCTCAACTGGAACACCCACTAACCCATATCTCCTAATCCCTACCCCCTCACTCCTACCCACTAACCCATATCTCCTAATCCATACCCCCTCACTCCTACCCACTAACCCATATCTCCTAATCCCTACCCCCTCACTCCTACCCACTAACCCATATCTCCTAATCCATACCCCCTCACTCCTACCCACTAACCCATATCTCCTAATCCCTACCCCCTCACTCCTACCCACTAACCCATATCTCCTAATCCCTACCCCCTCACTCCTACCCACTAACCCATATCTCCTAATCCCTACCCCCTCACTCCTACCCACTAACCCATATCTCCTAATCCCTACCCCCTCACTCCTACCCACTAACCCATATATCCTAATCCATACCCCCTCACTCCTACCCACTAACCCATATCTCCTAATCCATACCCCCTCACTCTTACCCACTAACCCATATCTCCTAATCCCTACCCCCTCACTCCTACCCACTAACCCATATATCCTAATCCATACCCCCTCACTCCTACCCACTAACCCATATATCCTAATCCTTACCCCCTCACTCCTACCCACTAACCCATATCTCCTAATCCATACCCCCTCACTCTTACCCACTAACCCATATATCCTAATCCATACCCCCTCACTCTTACCCACTAACCCATATCTCCTAATCCATACCCCCTCACTCCTACCCACTAACCCATATATCCTAATCCTTACCCCCTCACTCCTACCCACTAACCCATATATCCTAATCCATACCCCCTCACTCCTACCCACTAACCCATATATCCTAATCCATACCCCCTCACTCCTACCCACTAACCCATATATCCTAATCCTTACCCCCTCACTCCTACCCACTAACCCATATATCCTAATCCATACCCCCTCACTCCTACCCACTAACCCATATATCCTAATCCTTACCCCCTCACTCCTACCCACTAACCCATATCTCCTAATCCATACCCCCTCACTCTTACCCACTAACCCATATATCCTAATCCATACCCCCTCACTCTTACCCACTAACCCATATCTCCTAATCCATACCCCCTCACTCCTACCCACTAACCCATATATCCTAATCCTTACCCCCTCACTCCTACCCACTAACCCATATATCCTAATCCATACCCCCTCACTCTTACCCACTAACCCATATCTCCTAATCCATACCCCCTCACTCCTACCCACTAACCCATATATCCTAATCCTTACCCCCTCACTCCTACCCACTAACCCATATATCCTAATCCATACCCCCTCACTCTTACCCACTAACCCATATATCCTAATCCATACCCCCTCACTCCTACCCACTAACCCATATATCCTAATCCATACCCCCTCACTCCTACCCACTAACGAGTGAACGAAAGCACCTTATAAATGCTGACTTTGTATACATTTAGCTCAGTATATATTTTAAATGCATTGTTTATTATATATTGAATATGTTTAGTATATAAAATTTTATATGTAATTGTATATATTTATATATATACTTAATTTTTTAAATAGTTTGAACCAACTGAGTAGAATGGTCTATATAAGTAATTGATATTGTATATAAAGGCAGCGTACAGTACACGTTACATGTCATCCCACTAAGACTGTTCTGTATGAATTACCCCCTCTAGGGAAGGTGCTGGTACACTGCATTATGGGTATGAGCCGTTCATCCACGCTGGTGCTGGCGTATCTGATGCTGTATCACCACATACCGCTCCGCTCAGCCATCCAGCGCCTCATTCGCAAACGAGCCATCTACCCCAACAGGAACTTCCTGGCTCTGCTTCTGGACCTGGACCTGCAGCTGAAGAGGAAACGAAAAACCTGCATACTGCTGTAAACAAACAAACAAACAAACAAACAAACAAACAAACAAACAAACCAACAACAGACTGCATCTGCCCTGTTCGTAAGCGCTCAGTGTTTACAGATCAGAGATCATGAAAAGAGGACGTGAGACTCTAGAAGAGCCACTCAGAACTCCACCAATAAGATAAAGGCCTGAGCCAATAGAACGGCAGCGTTCAAACTCATCTGAGCCAATAGGAGAGCAGGATTAAAACACAGTAAATCAGAGCTCGCCCTGTTTTGAGTGGACTGACTTTGCACTGTAGAGTAGTTGAGCCATCAGGGTAGTGGCCTAGCATAACTGAGCCAATAGGAATAGCTTAATCAATACAATGGATCATGGGAGCATGAGATAAAAGAGTGACATCACAAAACTACTCTCACTGGCCATTTTATTGGAAACACCTCCCTTATAGCTCCACTGTGCAGGTGCAGAGTTACAGACTGCAGTCCATCTACTGCTGCAGTTTTTCAGCCTCCACTAGTCACAGTGATCGGTGGTCAGTTTGGTCAGTTTTTACACACATTAGTATCACAGCAAGGTTGAGAGTGGACCGTCCACCCAAAAATATCCAGACAAGAGTGGCTCTGTGGGCAAAAACTGAAGGGCCAGAGGATGACCCACACAAACTGTGCATCAACAGCTACAGTCACTAATTATACACCACCAAGGAGCTACAGGAGGGGAGTTTCTGATAAAGTAGATTGGACTGTATGTGAAATATACTCACATACACGCTACACAAGTGATGTATCATGAGATATGTGTGTTAAATGTGCCCTAATCACGGCGCATCATCTCACAGTCTGCTCTGTTTAGGTCCATTATGGTACAAAGCATTAAAATAAGAGTTGATCTCATAGTAAAGCAGCATTAGAGGCCACGTTTAGAGTGAAAATCGCTGAGAAGACCATCTGCATCACAGGGAACACATACATACACCACCATTCAGAGGTTTGACATGTATTAATTACTGCTGTTATTATAGTCAATAATAACATACACAGTACGCACTGAAACATTATAAACTAGACTTTTGAAGGTATTAAGGTGTTAAAGCATTATTATATGACAAATAAGAGACTAATTATCATTGTACAGTTATTTCTTATGATGTTAAATGGCTTAAGATATTCATTTTTTTAAGTACTCCTTTGTGAATATTAATTTATTCGAATTTTATCTGGAGCTAATTTTATTAGAACTTTATTCTGGATATTAACTTAACTTTATTAGAAAATAATTCTGTTTTGTTACGAATTTATTCTGAATATTAACTTTATTAGAACTGGCTGCCACACACAATGATGAGCAACTGAAAGCTCTTGTTGTCCTCATGCAGTTCATTGCTGACTGGCAACAACAGCCTTCTCTCAACAAAGTACCCCAGGTAGCAAGTATACATGGCTCACTGACATCGGTCAAATCATATTTGGCCAACGGGATTTTGGCCGGTGGGCCTACACTCGCCTGACATTAGCTGCCAATCACTGGGCCTCATTCACCAATATCTTCATAAGCTCCTTCTTAAATGTGTTATTGAGAAAGTTTCTGAGGAAAAGTCCACGTCAGATTCATGACGTAATCTTGAACCCCAGAACTGGTCTTTGTGATTCCTCTTAAGAACGGTTGGTAAATGAGGCCCAGTGTTAGATGGTGGGCCTTTAGTGTCCTTATGCTGGCTAGAGGTCAATGTTGGATGGTGAGCCTATGCTGGATTGATGTCAGCTAGAGTTCAACATTAGGTGATACATATGGTGGGCCTGACGTTGGTGGGAGATCAGTGTTAGACGGTGGGCATACGCTGGCCTGACGTTGGCTGGAGATCAGTGTTGGATGGTGGGTATATGCTGGCCTGACGTTGGCTGGAGATCAGTGTTGGATGGTGGGCGTACGCTGGCCTGACGTTGGCTGGAGATGAGCATTAGACGGTGGGCATACACTGGCCTGACGTTGGCTGGAGATCAGTGTTGGATGGTGGGCGTACACTGGCCTGCTGTTGGCTGGAGATCAGCGTTAGACGGTGGGCGTACACTGGCCTGCTGTTGGCTGGAGATCAGCGTTAGACGGTGGGCGTACGCTGACCTACCATTGGCTGGAGATCAACGTTAGACGGTGGGCGTACACTGGCCTGACGTTGGCTGGAGATCAGTGTTAGACGGTGGGCGTACGCTGGCCTGACGTTGGCTGGAGATCAGTGTTGGATGGTGGGCGTACGCTGGCCTGACGTTGGCTGGAGATCAGTGTTGGATGGTGGGTATATGCTGGCCTGACGTTGGCTGGAGATCAGTGTTGGATGGTGGGCGTACGCTGGCCTGACGTTGGCTGGAGATCAGCATTAGACGGTGGGCATACACTGGCCTGACGTTGGCTGGAGATCAGTGTTAGACGGTGGGCGTACGCTGGCTTGACGTTGGCTGGAGATCAGTGTTGGATGGTGGGCGTACGCTGGCCTGACGTTGGCTGGAGATCAGTGTTGGATGGTGGGTATATGCTGGCCTGACGTTGGCTGGAGATCAGTGTTGGATGGTGGGCGTACGCTGGCCTGACGTTGGCTGGAGATCAGCATTAGACGGTGGGCATACACTGGCCTGACGTTGGCTGGAGATCAGTGTTGGATGGTGGGCGTACGCTGGCCTGACGTTGGCTGGAGATCAGTGTTAGACGGTGGGCGTACGCTGGCTTGACGTTGGCTGGAGATCAGTGTTGGATGGTGGGCGTACGCTGGCCTGACGTTGGCTGGAGATCAGTGTTGGATGGTGGGTATATGCTGGCCTGACGTTGGCTGGAGATCAGTGTTGGATGGTGGGCGTACGCTGGCCTGACGTTGGCTGGAGATCAGCATTAGACGGTGGGCATACACTGGCCTGACGTTGGCTGGAGATCAGTGTTGGATGGTGGGCGTACGCTGGCCTGACGTTGGCTGGAGATCAGCGTTAGACGGTGGGCGTACGCTGACCTGACATTGGCTGGAGATCAACGTTAGACAGTGGGCGTACACTGGCCTGACGTTGGCTGGAGATCAGTGTTAGACGGTGGGCGTACGCTGGCTTGACGTTGGCTGGAGATCAGTGTTGGATGGTGGGCGTACGCTGGCCTGACGTTGGCTGGAGATCAGTGTTGGATGGTGGGTATACGCTGGCCTGACGTTGGCTGGTGATCAGTGTTGGATGGTGGGCGAACGCTGGCCTGAAGTTGGCTGGAGATCAGTGTTGGATGGTGGATATACGCTGGCCTGACGTTGGCTGGAGATCAGTGTTGGATGGTGGGCGTACACTGGCCTGAAATTTGGCTGGAGATCAGTGTTGGATGTTGGGCATACGCTGGCCTGACGTTGGCTGGAGATCAGTGTTGGATGGTGGGCGTACGCTGGCCTGACGTTGGCTGGAGATCAGTGTTGGATGGTGGGTATACACTGGCCTGACGTTGGCTGGAGATCAGTGTTGGATGGTGGGTATACGCTGGCCTGACGTTGGCTGGAGATCAGTGTTGGATGGTGGGCGTACGCTGGCCTGACGTTGGCTGGAGATCAGCATTAGACGGTGGGTGTACACTGGCCTGACGTTGGCTGGAGATCAGTGTTGGATGGTGGGCGTACGCTGGCCTGACGTTGGCTGGAGATCAGCATTAGACGGTGGGCGTACACTGGCCTGACGTTGGCTGGAGATCAGCGTTAGACGGTGGGCGTACGCTGACCTGACATTGGCTGGAGATCAACATTAGACGGTGGGCGTACACTGGCCTGACGTTGGCTGGAGATCAGTGTTAGACGGTGGGCGTACGCTGGCTTGATGTTGGCTGGAGATCAGTGTTGGATGGTGGGCGTACGCTGGCCTGACGTTGGCTGGAGATCAGTGTTGGATGGTGGATATACGCTGGCCTGACGTTGGCTGGAGATCAGTGTTGGATGGTGGGCGTACGCTGGCCTGACGTTGGCTGGAGATC